>NC_062530.1:982006-987006 GCF_022655615.1 Tachysurus fulvidraco | reverse complement strand
TTACAGAAACACGGTTTAAAGCTGCTATAATGGAAGAGAAGACAGGAAGTAGCTCTTTTTGTGTGATTTATGAGGTCAAAGTATGCAGTGATGCAACGTGGCTTTTTAAAGACTTGCTGCAGTTTGATGTGTTGTAGAGGAATAAAACTGATGTTGCTGATCTTAAGTCATTTTGTCGCTCCGCTTTAACTCACAAATACTAAAGGAGGAAATTCTGAGTGCATTTAATAAAAAAAAATATATATACATCAGAGGAATGAGGCTGAGTTTCAACATGATGCTGGAAACAAAATATAATTGACTGTTTTGCAATCATCATCAGTGACATCATCAGAACATCATCAGTGACGTCATCAGTAACATCATCTATGACATCATCAGTGGCATCATCAGTGACGTCATCAGTGACGTCATCAGTAACATCATCAGTGGTGTCATCAGTGACATAGTCTGTGACATAGTCTGTGGCGTCATCTGTGACATCATCAGTGGCGTCATCAGTGACATCATGTTTTTGGTCGGAAGAGAAAATCTTAAAAATTTTGACTGACAAAAATGATATATTATTATCTAGAATAATGTTCATGTCAACGTGTTAGAAAGTGACGTATTTTTGCACAGACGCAGTTGTGCAAACAATTTAATTAAATTCAGTTTATTTCTACAGCGCTTTCTACAGTTCACATTTTCCCTAACGATCAAGCCTGAGGTGACGGTGGAGAGGTGACGTGGTCCCTGAGATGATATGAGGAAGAAACCTCGAGAGGAACTCAGAGTGTTTATAGAGTTTAGAACTGAGTGACTAACAGATCGGCACAAACTCTGACTTCACCAAAGACCCGACACTAACTCCTTCCTGCCGAAGTCTTCAAACGGTCGTTGATCGGGATCCGACCATAAAGCCTACAGTGGGCTGTGACAGTCTCCAGGCTCCATCCACAGCAATCCCATGATTCTGTCCTAACAGCCTTCAGATCAACAATAAACGCTATGTTTATTTGAAACACAAACACATCCTGACCCGTTCGCATCATCACATCCACTAATGAGTGTTTATAGAAAGTCTGACAGCCACAACAAAATAAATCAATAAGAGAACATCAGATGGAGCGAGAAAGCCACCAGACCTCGGTGAGCGCCAGCATTACGGCGGCGCCGATTACCGCGAGCCACAATCTTATTTCATCCAAACGCAGAGAAAAAGAGGTTTTTCTGTAATAACAGCTTTTAACTGCTCTGATCTTTCTATTAGCATTTTAAGGGGATTTGGTTATAAATCCATTACATCAGCAGAAGGGGGGGGGGGGCTAGAGGTTTTTTTCAGAGCTACTTTGGATGCAAAATAAGACGGAAGAAAAACAAATAAAAAAGGGATTATAAACGCGAGCGTACGAGGACGACCGAAATGAAATGAACATAAAAAACTTTACGCCTGAAAATAAAATAACAAAAAGAAAAATAAATCATCCGTAAGTTCAGAACTAAAAGCTTAACACATCCGGGAGCTTCGACCAGACGACACGATGCACTCGTTCACGTCTGCTGCTGATTTATTCACTAAATTAGTCCTTAGTTCTAAAAGATAGAACTACTATCATTTACGAAAAATATTGGCACACTTAAGATGGATTTGCGGTTGTTTTAGAGTTGAGATGGTTTCAGTCTCAGGACACACGTGAGTGTGAGCGACACTAAGGGACTCGTCTGAAACCCACCGACATTAAAAATGTACAGGTTGGTAGGAAGGTAGTGATAAGGGAGAAACCTCCGAAATATTCAGAGAGAATGTCTCTATAAAGTCTCTATAAAGTCTCTATAACTTCTCTAAAATGTCTCTATAATGTCTTTATAACATTTCTATAACATTTCTATAATGTCATTATAACATCACTACAATGTCTCTAAAACATCTCTATAATGTCTCTATAAAATTGTTATGTATATAACATTTCTATTGCATCTCTAACATTTCTATTGCGTCTCTATAAAATTTCTATTACGTCTCTATAACATTTCTATTACATCTCTATAACATTTCTATTGCATATCTAACATTTCTATTGTGTCTCTATAACATTTATAGAACATCTCTATAACATTTCTATTACGTCTCTATAACATTTCTATTACATCTCTATAACATTTCTATTGCGTCTCTATAACATTTCTATCACGTCTCTATAACATTTCTATTACGTCACTAACATTTCTTTTGCATCTCTATAACATTTCTATTGCGTCTCTATAACATTTCTATTACGTCTCTATAACATTATTACATCTCTATAACATTTCTATTGCATATCTAACATTTCTATTGTGTCTCTATAACATTTATAGAATATCTCTATAACATTTCTATTGCGTCTCTATAACATTTCTATTACGTATCTATAACATTTCTATTGCGTCTCTATAACATTTCTATTATGTCTCTATAACATTTCTATCACGTCTCTATAACATTTCTATTATGTCTCTATAACATTTCTATCACGTCTCTATAACATTTCTATTATGTCTCTATAACATTTCTATCACGTCTCTATAGCATTTCTATTACGTCACTAACATTTCTATTGCGTCTCTATAACATTTCTATCACGTCTCTATAACATTTCTATTATGTCTCTATAACATTTCTATCACGTCTCTATAACATTACTATTATGTCTCTATAACATTTCTATCACGTCTCTATAACATTTCTATTACATCACTAACATTTCTATCACATCTCTATAATATTTCTATTACATCTCTATAACATTTCTATTGCGTCTCTATAACATTTCTATCACGTCTCTATAACATTTCTATCACGTCTCTATAACATTTCTATTGCGTCACTATAACATTTCTATCACGTCTCTATAACATTTCTATCACGTCTCTATAACATTTCTATTGCGTCTCTATAACATTTCTATCACGTCTCTATAACATTTCTATCACGTCTCTATAACATTTCTATTACGTCTCTATAACATTTCTATTACATCTCTATAACATTTCTATTGCATATCTAACATTTCTATTGTGTCTCTATAACATTTATAGAACATCTCTATAACATTTCTATTACGTCTCTATAACATTTCTATTACATCTCTATAACATTTCTATTGCATATCTAACATTTCTATTGTGTCTCTATAACATTTATAGAATATCTCTATAACATTTCTATTGCGTCTCTATAACATTTCTATTACGTATCTATAACATTTCTATTGCGTCTCTATAACATTTCTATTATGTCTCTATAACATTTCTATCACGTCTCTATAACATTTCTATTATGTCTCTATAACATTTCTATCACGTCTCTATAACATTTCTATTATGTCTCTATAACATTTCTATCACGTCTCTATAGCATTTCTATTACGTCACTAACATTTCTATTGCGTCTCTATAACATTTCTATCACGTCTCTATAACATTTCTATTATGTCTCTATAACATTTCTATCACGTCTCTATAATATTTCTATTACATCACTAACATTTCTATCACATCTCTATAATATTTCTATTACATCTCTATAACATTTCTATTGCGTCTCTATAACATTTCTATCACGTCTCTATAACATTTCTATCACGTCTCTATAACATTTCTATTGCGTCTCTATAACATTTCTATCACGTCTCTATAACATTTCTATCACGTCTCTATAACATTTCTATTGCGTCTCTATAACATTTCTATCACGTCTCTATAACATTTCTATCACGTCTCTATAACATTTCTATTGCGTCTCTATAACATTTCTATCTGGTCTCTATAACATTTCTATCACGTCTCTATAACATTTCTATCACGTCTCTATAACATTTCTATTACGTCTCTATAACATTTCTATCACGTCTCTATAACATTTCTATTACGTCTCTATAACATTTCTATTACGTCTCTATAACATCAGTATCACAGCAGCACAAAACAGATGAAATGGAGGATGATTTGTGATTTTCCTGTTAAGCAGCGAACTAATTAACATCATTACAGCTTCTCAGATGTGAAATGTTTCCCTGTGATTATAAACTGATATAAACACGACCCCGCGCTTATGTAGTCGTTATGTGTCCTGCTGCAACCTTCTGCTTCTATTTGCATATTCGTGTATCGGTGACTCTGATTGGACGGCACTTGAACTTTAGTGAGAAACAAAGTTCAGCTCTGTGGTTCTGCACCTGAGCAGGTTGTGTTATCTTTCATAGCTTTATCATTTATTTGCTCTTATTGTGTTTGTTGTGAAGTCGACCAGACGTTCGTTATCGGTATCTGATTCATGTTCATTTTCCCGCACGTCGTATTTTCCCCTCGCTACAGCGCTCAGTTCCCTGATGTTCAGCGTTTCGCCGTCTGACTCCATCCCTCGAGCCGTTTTTGTCCTGGTTTTCACCTGATACGTACGAGGCTGAAGCTCTGCTCAGGTTCTGATTGGATTTCTGTTGCTAAGCGACGAGCTGTGACATTCTAACACCACAAACACTGCACTGAGAAATCTTCAGAGCAGAGTTTCATAACCTCGGGGTAAAAAGCTGTGCTGTAACCCCACTTCTACATGTCACGTGTGAAACGTTCCGCAGCTACAAACCCGCGCTGCGTCGTTTCATTTAGTCGTAGGTCTCAGATCTTTATTAAATCTACAGCATTTAGCAGACGCTCTTATCCACAGCGACTTACATTTTTTTTGCTTTATATACAACTGAACAATTGAAGGTTAAGGGCCTTGCTCAGGGGCCCAGCAGTGGCATCTTGGTGGACGTAGGAATCGAACTCACAACCTTCCGATTGGTAGCCCAACACCTTAACCACTACGCTACCGCACCCTTTTATCATATAATCTGTTATAGAAGATTTTATTGAGCTCTCTTACGGCGTAATACCGGTTACCTTCTGCTCTGTAGGAGGCTGGAGTCAATGAGGAAGCACGTGAGGATGTTTCAGTTTGAAGGCAGAGCGAAAGCGTACGTGACTCCAGCAGGAAC
>NC_062530.1:969506-977006 GCF_022655615.1 Tachysurus fulvidraco | reverse complement strand
TAAACTTTAAACAAATGACTCTACACACTACACATCTACACACACACACACACACACACACACACACACACACACACACACACACACACTTTACACACTACACACTACACATCTACACACACACACACTTTACACACTACACACTACACATCTACACACACACACTTTACACACTACACACCACACACACACTTTACACACAACACACAACACACACACACACTTTACACACTACACACCACACACACACTCTACACACTACACATCTATACACACACACAACACACACTACACACTACACACACACTCTACACACTACACATCTACACACACACTTTACACACTACACACACACACACTCTACACACTACACATCTATACACACTACACACTACACATCTACACACACACACTTTACACACTACACACTACACACTACACACTACACATCTACACACACACACACTCAATTTACACACTACACACTTAACACACTACACATCTACACACACACACACTCTACGCTCTATACACACACTGCACACTCCAAACACTCTATACACTCTACACACACACACACTCTACACACACACTCTGCACATTCTTCACTCTACACACTCAACACACTACACGTTATACTCTCTTCATACTCTATATGCTGTACAAAGTATACACACTCTACATAAACACTACACCCCTACACACTCTACACACTCTACACACTTCATACACACACCCCACACTCTACACTCTACACACACTCCAAATACTCCAAACACTTCACACAAAGTTGCCTGCTGACTTCACCTCTCTCTCTCTCTCTCTCTCTCTCTCTCTCTCTCTCTCTCTCTCTCTCTCTCTCTCTCTCTCTCTCTCTCTCTCTCTCTCTCACTCACATAGTCTCTCTTTTTTCTCTCTCTCCTCTTTTATGTGTCTCATTTTCCATTAATGTGCCATAATTTCACGCTGAATCTGCCTGTGACAGGTCATTAGGTTGAACACTTTCTACTCTGCAGTCTGCAGTCTGAACACGTCGACAGTCGACATCTGCTCCAGCACTAAACATGATCAAAGTTCATCCTGTCATGGTGCAGGATGGAGAACAGAAGGCTTTTCTTTCAGTTCTGTCTTTTCTACAGGTAACATGTGTCGACTCGTTTAACTCGTTTAGGAGAAGTGATAGAGTGCTGCATGAGCTGAACGCTAACAGATTCATCTGCTGCAAATAATAAAGTAAAAATGTACAGAATAATAAAGTTAAATATTCTTGCTCTGACCCTCACACACTGCTAATGCTCGAGAACCAAAGCCCTTCTGGAGACAACCATTTCGCCCTTGTGTTTTAAACATCATCAAATTTATAACTGTGATCCCTAAGAAGCACTTATTTATTTATTTATTTATTTATTTATTTATTTATTTATTTATTTATTTATTTTATTTGTTTGTTTCTTTGTTTGTTTGTTTGATTGTAATTAAAACTTAATTTTACTCACAATGAACAAAATTATTTATTAAAAAAATTATGAATTATTTAAATTAATAAAATTTAAATAAAAGTTAAATAAATATATACATTTTTGGTTGACTAGAAAATTAGTTTATTTCTTTAACATAATAATTATTTGTTCTTGCACTTGATAAAATTTCTCTAATAAATGAGAGACCTCATTTGAAATTCTGTGTAATTTCAAATGAGGTAATAAAATAAATAAATAAATAAATAAATAAATTATTTATTACAACTGCTTAAATACCTTTTAACGACAGACGTTGCGCAGAACTTTCATTTCTATATAATTCTACATTCCCACTGCACATTTTTACCGAGAGTTTGTTATGAAATGTTTAGATGCTCTGCGATATTCTGAGAGATTCTGTATGTGATTGTCGTCATCGCTTACGTCAGTCTGGACGATGCTCCAGGCGTTGGTCAGGCCGATGTTGCCCTCAGTGCCGAACAGCTGCAGGCCTTTTTTCAGGTCACTTTGAGCGTAACGGTCAATCTGTAAAAAAATAAACATTAAACATATAATTAAATCTCACTAACTTACTAACAGGACGAAATACAACGATGTTCCTGCTAATGGAAAATGTTTGTCTAATGTTTTGAAGCTAAATCAAAAAATAAATCTTTACAACCATCTAAAGGAAAGAAAGTCCACAACAAAACATCTAAATTACATTACCATTCATTCATTCATTCATTCATTCATTCATTCATTCATTCATCTTCTACCGCTTATCCGAACTTCTCGGGTCACGGGGAGCCTGTGTCTATCTCAGGCGTCATCGGGCATCGAGGCAGGATACACCCTATCCAATCCATCACAGGGCACACACACACTCTCATTCACTCACACACACACACACACTACGGACAATTTTCCAGAGATGCCAATCAACCTACCATGCATGTCTTTGGACCGGGGGAGGAAACCGGAGTACCCGGAGGAAACCCCCGAGGCACGGGGAGAACATGCAAACTCCACACACACAAGGCGGAGGTGGGAATCAAACCCCTGACCCTGGAGGTGTGAGGCGAACGTGCTAACCACTAAGCCACCGTGGAAACCCCCCCCCCCCACACACACACACACACACACGCACACACACACACGCACACACATTAAAACAATATGTTTTAAAATGATCTGAGCTTTTCTTTGGTTTAAACTATTTTTATTGGTGGCTTTTCTTAATGATCGAATGTCCAGGTCAAAGTTCATCTTACTTCTGTTTCAAATCCAACAGAATATTAAACTTTAAATCAGTGAGATTAATTTTGCAGCTTGTCACGTTATTGAGAAACCACAAAGAAGTCAGAAGTTCCAGAGATTCCTTTCATACACGTTTCGTTAACACGTTAATGTGCTCGTATGCGGCGCTGGATGTCCACGTCCCTGTGAACGATCTGTTGCTATAGCAACAATGACATTTATATAAATCTGTGCTATCAGAGCTGCTGTTAGAGAAAATTCATCAACATGTTCAAACCAATGAGAGGAGGGACTTCAGTCAGAGTGAAGTGTGAGATGGAGTCAGGTTTCTGTCAGTCAGAGGGATGAGATAAAGAAGAGACTCTGATGGAGCTGAACGCTGAGAGCTGAGTGAAGACGGAGAGACGGAGCAGAGAATGTGACACCCAGGTGACATCAGAGTGTCATCACTGATCACTGTGCTCTCTTTCTTCTTTACACAGACACACACACACACGCACACACACTCACACACACACACACACACACACGCACGCACGCACTCACATAAGTACACACACACACACGCACGCACGCACACACACACAAGCACGCACACACACACACGCACGCACACACACACACACGCACGCACACACACACGCACACTCGCACACACGCACACAGGCACACACACACACGCACGCAAACACACACACACATGCACGCACACACACATACGCACGCACACACATACCGGCAACGCACACACACAGCACACAACACAACACAACACAACCACACGCACTCACAACACTCACACACACGAACACACACACACACGCACGGCATCGGCACTTCACATAAGTACACACACAACTACACACCCCCACGTCACTCACTACACACCACAATCAAGCACTCACACACACTCACAGCCACCATCACACAACGACACACGCAACGCACACACACACGCTCACTCGCACACAAGCTCACAGTCACACACACACACGCACGCAAACACACACACACATGCACGCACACACACATACGCACGCACACACATACGCACGCACACACACACACACACACACACACACACACACACGCGCGCGCACACACACACACACACACACACACACACACACACACACACACACACACACACACACACAAACACACACACACACACTGCCCTACATTATAGAGCATCTTGCAGTCAGTGTCCATTTATTCCACCACCAAACTGCAGCTACAGAACACGGCACATTGGGACAAAGATTCACACACGGAAAAAACCTGAAAGATTCATAAATGTCTAGAATATCACTCTCTCTCTCTCTCTCTCTCTCTCTCTGTCTCTCTCTCTCTCTCTCTCTCTCTCTCTCTGTCTCTCTCTCTCTCTCTCTCTCTGTCTCTCTCACTCTCTCTCTCTCTCTGTCTCTCTCTGTCTCTCTCCTACCCCTCTCCGCTCATCAGTTTACATCTCGTCTCCTTCCCTCTCCTTCTCTCCTCTCTTCCCTAGCTCTCGGCATCTCTCCCCCTCTCTCTCTCTGCTCTGTCCCCACTCACCGAGTCCATCCAATCCTCACTCACATCTCACCTCACGCTCCGTCCTCCTTTTTCTCTTGGCCCTATCTCATCATCCCCTCTTTCTCTCTCCCCTCTCTTCCACTCCTCTCCATCGTTCGTCTCGCCCTCCTCTTCCGCTTCTCCTCCTCTCAACATGTCTCTCTCTCTGGTTCTCTCCTCACTCCTCTTCGTCTCTTCTTCTTTGTCTCAGGGGGCAGGCAAGTCGTGGTCTCTGCTTTCTGATCTCGGGGAGTCTCTCTCTCTCTTCTCTCTACTCTCGCGATCGTCTCTTTTACCTCTTTCGTCTCCATCTCGCGTCAGCTACTTACTTTCTCTCTTGATCACTCTCCTTCTACCTCTTTCTGATCTCTCTTAGGTCTCTCTTCTCTCCATTCCCTCTCTTCTCTCTCTCTCTCTCTCTCTCTCTCCCTCTCAAATCTCCTCTCGCCGGTCGTACTACGTCCTCGTCTCTCTAGCTTCTCTCTCTTACTTTTCTCTCTCTCTCTCTGTCTCTCCTTTCACAGGGATACGTATGATTTCTCCATCAGTGCTTGTCTACTCTATGTTCGTCCATCTGTCGCATCCTCCATTCTGCTTCCATCATCCCCTCATCTTCTTCCGTTCTCGTCTCGTGCACAGGTTCTCTCGCTTTCCTCTCATCTCTCCAACGTTCCTCTCCGTCTCCTCCTCACGCCACTCTCTAGTTTCTCTCATTTCTTCCCTCCTCCTTGGGCTCCTGCCGATCCTTTTCTCTCGTAGCCGCTTCCACTCCCCTTCTCACTCTCTCAATCACTCTCTTCTCGTCCAGGGTAAACGAATCTCGTTGCGGTTCCTCCTCTGTCCCCATCTCCGGTAGGGTCAAGGACGCGGACAGACTTGGGGGAGGGAGGGGGGGACTCCTCATCATCCATCTGCCTACCTTTCCGTCCTGAGTTACCTCTCTTTCCTCTCATATTGCCCAAATCAGTCCTCATCACGACGCTCTCTCTCCCACGGACAGATCCTGTTATTCGTCGTGATTAGTATCTGACTCTGCATTTCTCGTGCTTTCTCTCTCGATCTCCCTCTCGTCCTCCCACTCTCATCGATCGTCACTCATTGCTCGTCCCGTTCTCGTTTCTCCTCCGACTCTCTCGCGAGATACTGGTCTCTCGTGCTCGTGCAGTCTTTCTCTCTCTTCCTCTCTCTCTTTCCAGTGGCTCTCTCCTCCTCGGTCGTGTCTCTCTTGTCTTTCTCTCTCTCTCTCTTCTCTCTCCTCTTTTCTCATTTCGTTTCTACTGCTTTACTCATCACTCTCTCCATGCTCGCGGAAAAGTCGCCCCGTCCCTCTCGTCTCCAATCTCTCTTTTTCTCTCTCGCTTCCGCTGCTTTCATCTTGCTCATCGCTTCTCATCTCATTGTCCTCTCTCCTCATGCTCTCTGCTCTTTCTCTCTCTGTTCTTTCTCTCTCTCCTGTCGCTATCTAGCTGGTATCCTTATCTCTCCCCCCCCCCCTCTCTCATCTCTACCTTTTCTCTCCATCTATCTCTCTCTCTCTGTCTTTCTCTTCGTCTCTCCGTCCCCCCACCCCCCTCGCCCCCCCACTCTCCACCCATAACCGAGAGAGCGATTTAATCCGAACACAGATTAGAAGAAAATGTTCACTGAGATGTTTCATCTCCCAGAAGATCCAACACAGCAGATTGTTTAGGTTTTCCGACAGCGTGTAATTTTGGCCGCTTGTGATTGCGTGACCATCTGGAGTTACAGTCACGCTCTTATATAACAGACATTTTACTTCATTACTGACTATAAAACATCCTTAAACATCTGTTTACTGTTTAAAGTCAAGTATGTTGGAGCTGAAACAGAGTTCATTAGTGTAGTGTACATGCTCCACACTGTGTGTGTGTGTGTGTGTGTGTGTGTGTGTGTGTGTGTGTGTGTGTGTGTGTGTGTGTGTGTGTGTGTGTGTGTGTGTGTGCATGTAGAATCACAAGATTCTTAACCATGTCACTGAATCTAAATAATTTCTGAAATAATGTATTTTAGGTTTCAGCTAAAAGGAAACAAAATAGAAAAGAGAAGCCAGAGAAAAGTCTAATCATTTTGCCTCATGCTCTCCTTGGTGTTCTTTGGTGTTCTATTTAGGTTTTGTCCTGGCCAATAAATAAATAAATAAATAAATAAATAAATAAATAAATCAATAAATAAATAAATAAAACCTTTTCCCCCCAACAATGGTTTGAACCCTTAGAGAGTTGAAGCTTTCATAATAAAACAGTTCTATAAGTCAAAGAATGTATAAGGTGAAATGGGTGCCATTACTTTTGGAGTTTTGATATGTTACATGGTGTTTATAAATTTGCTAAATAATAATAATAATAATAATAATAATAATAATAATAATAATAATAATAATAACAACAATAATAATAATAATAATAATAAATTGTTATTAAAAATATTCTGATTGTTTTTCACTTCTTTGTGATATAATTTTATATTGAGGTAAAAAAAAAACCATAATTTTCTTCTCATTTATCTTTTTTCTTCTTTTTTTTCGTTCTATTTTAACAGCAGTGGTGTGTAAACTTTTTATATCCATTGTATATATATATATATACACAATATATATGCTTATATACAATACTTCTTAGATGCTTATATACGCAGTTCTCTTGGATCGCTCCATCACGGCTCTTCACCCAGGTGGAGAAGGTCAGGAGGTCATTGAGATAAACCCAGGAGATGAACTGAAGAACCGAACAGTGAGAAGAACAAGAACAAGAACAAGAACATTATCAGATCCTGAGGAACTGAGTCCTGAGGAACTCCTGCAGCGAGGCTGTGAACTGAAACTGAACCTCTCAGAGCTCCATCCTGAGATCGATGCTGTAGATCTGATGATAAACGAGTCCGAGTAAAGCTCCGGATGTTTCCGTCAGCAGAAGTCGAAATGAGACTCGGGTGACATACAAACTACGGTCGGCTGAGACGGAGGTCATGCAGGATGAGGACTGAAGGATTTATTGGAAAAATATATCACTATTTCAGAACAGAACTTGTTGAAATTCTATCAGAAATTCATGAGGAAGAGGAAAATGTGGAGATGAATTTAAGAACATTAACTTTGTGGATCTTTAAAATTAATTATTTCTTTTTTCAGAAATAAAAAAAAAAATAAAACAGATATAGAAAATAAAATCGAAGTATATTTGTGGCTTGAAAGCGATAAGGACGATGA
>NC_062530.1:962006-967006 GCF_022655615.1 Tachysurus fulvidraco | reverse complement strand
TTCTGCAGGCAGAGAAAAAAGAGTGATAATGACAAATGATGAAAGGAGAAAGAAGTGATTGAAGTGGGATTTATGTGAGAAGGGAAAAAAATCTCCAGTGAGAGGCAAAGTGTAAAAAATGAATCCCTCTACATATTGTATAGAGAGAGAGAGAGAGAGAGAGAGAGAGAGAGAGAGAGAGAGAGAGAGAGAGAGAGAGAGAGAGAGAGAGAGAGAAGAGAGAAAGAGAGAAAGAGAGAGAGAGATACACATACAGACATACAGAGAGAGAGAGATACTCGTATCGAGAGCGCGCGCTCGCGCTAGAGATCTCCATACAGACCTCCTAGTGATATCGAGCAGAGATCGCTAGAGAGCAGAGAGAGCGAGATCTACTCAGTGCAGGCATACGAGAGAGAGAGAAGATAGAACAGAGTCGCGATAGATCGAGAGAGGAGACATATAAGAGAGATACAACACATAGATCTATAGAGAGAGAGAGAGCCTATATAGATATCTAGTAGATAGATACGCAGCGATAGATAGAGATGAGGAGACAACAGACAGGGCTAGAGCAGAGATAGATAATACCATACTAGAGAGAGAGAGAGCATAGCGACAGAGAGAGAGAGAGAGATACACAGAGAGATAGAGAGCTACCCTAGAGATAGACAGAGAGCGCGAGAGAAGAGAGAGAGCGCGAGAAGAGAGAAAGAGAGAACGAGAGATCGAGAGATCTACACATACAGACATCATACAGAGAGAGAGATAGAGAGAGAGATGAGAGAGAGAGAGAGAGAGAGAGCGATACACATACAGAACATACAGATAGAGATGAATAGATCATGAGAGAGAGAGAGAGAGCATATGAGAGCATAGTTATCATAGAGAGAGATATAGACAGAGTAGATCTATATACATATAGTAGCGAGAGAGAGCGAGGAGAGAGAGAAAGAGAGATCTAGAGAGACGAGAGAGACGAGAGAGAGATAGCACAGATATCGAGAGCGATAGATATAGATATCATAGATAGATATAGACAAATAGTGTTCTAGAGTATAGAGAGATACACAGACAGAGAGAGAGAGCGAGCCAGACGAGAGCGAGAGAGATAACTACATAGTATGAGATAGATACCATATATCACAGATAGAGAGAGTAGATAGAGATATATGACGTAGTATAGATATGAGAGATCGAGAGAGAGAGAGATACATGTATAAAGAAGTAGAGTCATTTTTAAGCAGCTGACTCCATCACGACTACTCTCACACTGTGACTCTAACACTCTAACTCTGAAAAACCCCTCTCAGGATCTGCTCTCAGCTCCGACACAGTGATGTCGTTTATATATCAGACAGAAATGAATGGTATGAAGCGAGTCGACCTTCTCCTTTTCTGCGACTTGACACAAGGGGACACTAGATCTGAGGGACTCCAGATCAGCATGCAGTTTATTTCCTCCTGAATCAAACACTAATGCAGACGGATGAAGATTTCACCTGATAATCTGCTCATAATACACCATTAATATCATGTATTCCTTTAAGCCTCGGCCCTCAGACTCTCCTCCTGCTTTGCTAATCTTCTACTGCCAGGAGAAAAACATCAGGATAATAACACAACTGCAATTAGATCTTAACTTTAAGAGTTAATAAAGCTTCATGTTGTTTTATGGGTAATACATATTAACTATTAATAAAGTCTAATGACTGTTAATACAATCAGCTGTTTCTCATTTATACCACACCATCATTTATACAAAATAAATAAAAAGTTTGTCCTAAAAAAATGAGAAGTTATAATGTAGCTAATGCTTTAATTAGCCTTAACATTTGGTATAAACTATAACACTTGGCATAACACTTGCATACACTGACAAACACTCACATGACACACATAACACTCACATAACACTCACATACACCTGACACACACACTGCACAACACACTGACATACACTGACATAAACACTGACACAACACTGACATAACACTGTCATACACATCACATAACACTGACACAACACTGACATAACAGTGACATAACACTCACATAACACTGTCATAACACTCACCATAACACTGACACAACACTGACACAACACTGACAACACTGACATAACACTGACATAACACTGCACATAACCCTCACATAACACTGACATAACCTGTCGTAACACGACATAACACTCACATAACACTGACATAAACATTTGACAGATGACATACTTAATCATCCAATGATATAGTTTTTTATTAAGTTTTGTTTGGATTTTCAGTCATAAATCTATTTATTTATTTATTTATTTTACACTTTCTGGCCACAATCTTTCAGGATCCCGAAGCTGGATTCTTTTAAGCAAAACAATGATCTTATCTGAGCAAGACACAACGTAAGTGTCACTGTGACATTTCATTGTGGGGTGTAAAGTCGTGTTATAATACAGATGTTATTAAACACCCACTAATTAGAGCACCAGCATTTCATCATTACACATCAAACATGGCAGAATTCATGCTATTAATGCTAATAATAACATGCTACTAGACACATCCTAACAGTGTTTATTACAGCTTACATAAGCCTTATGTCAGGGTTTAGTGTTATTATTGAGTTTCTTCTAATGGTTTTTTCTGGAAGAAAAAAAGTCAGTGATCCACCTCTGCGTGACCGAAGATGCAGATAAACAGGCTAACGGTCGCTAACGGTGTATGCTAACGGAGCGCTACGGAGTCCTAACGTGAGTCGCTAACGGGTCGCTAACGGAGTCCTAACTCTAGCAGCGTCTGGTCTAGACGATGTTTCTCTTTATATTGTTATTACGGCTTGTTCTCAAAGGTACTTTCTACAGTTTTCCTAATCATCAATCAAATTCATTTACACGCGATTCACACATTCAGTTCCAAGCTCTGATCAAACCTCATTTCCTCTCAATATAACATTTATATTTGTCATCTTCTCTTCGCTCATTCCATCCTCCTAACGCACACTCTCCTTCTACTTTGTCCTCATGTGTCTACAGTATTACACTCTCCGATCGGAAGTGGAAGCTGAGACTTTAAAAACTTCCCCATAAAGAATAGGCAAAATAAGTGATGAAAACATGAACTGGTGAATAAATCAGCTGGATCACAGTAATGGCTTCGTAATGGAGGTATGGATTAATGCAGATGTGAAGTCCATTTTCTGCGCTTTATGTAGTGGTGCACTCGAGGAAAGAGCGAGGAGAAGTTCGACAGTCACCAAGCAGGATTAACTGCTGATCTTTGTTATTGTTAATACAAATGTGACAGACGTCAGGTTGTCAGGTAGAAGGAGAGAAGACGATTACCGGACTAAAGCTAGCCGCTACCGTAGCGCCGCTCCGAACCGCCTTTCAGCTGCTATATTTTAGTCCGCGGTGAAGCCAGCGCAGATGGATGAGCGTTTACATTGTGTTTCAATTTGAAGATGCGTCTCGTTATGTCTCATCGTTAACACTCAGTATGTTTTCTTAAGTTAAGAACCTCATAATCGTGAGGTTATTGATGATAGAAACTGAACTTGAGTTGTTATTATGTATGTGTATATCACACTTACTTACTGCCCAACTCACTTACGAACAACGAACATCGTCACAACTACGCGAGTCTGTATCTCAGCTCTCGATATCACGATATGGTTTCATATGGTCAACCGGCCCGAACACACGGAGGGGTACAGTTCACTGGAAGGAGTCACCACTTCAATCAGCATCATACGCTCAGGTGCTGCTTCACTCATTCATTCTCTAATTCTCGATTCATCTCACCGCTTATATTGGAACTAACCTCGGCATCACGGGGAGCCTGTGCTATCTCATCAGGCTCATCGGGCCTCGAGGCAGGATACTACAACCCTGACGGGAGTGCCACCCCATCACAGGACCACACACATCCACTTTCAATCAATCATTCCCATATAACGTCCAGTATAAAGTTTTTAAATTTAGCTAGTTCAGTATCTTTTATCTAGAGCCGAAGACCAAAATTTAATTTCCTGTTGTCTCGTGTCCCTGTTGATGTCTGAACGTCTTTCATCTTCTCCTCACGCACGTCTCACTCCACAGTGGTGTTAATATGATGCCTACGAAAACGTTATTAGACTTCATCTTCACAGATGTTTTATGTAGCTTCGGAGGAACGTGGATGTGGTTAGCTCAGTGGTTAAGGAAGGTGTTCGACTACTTATCAGTAGATTATATTGGTTCGATCCCAGGTCCACCACGTTGCCACCAAGTTGCCACGCAGGGCCCCTGAGCAGGGCCCGCCTTAACCCTGAATTGCTCAGGTGTATAACTGCAATAGAAACATGTAAAGTCACCCTGGACAGAAGTGTCTGACAATGGTGTGAATGGTAGTACTGTTCATATCAACCCTTTCTGTGCTGCTCCCTTAGAAGCTCCAGAGCGTTCGTCTCGTCTAAAGCAGCTCAGATTTCTCTTCAACACTAACATTCAGTGTAGAGATCATCACAGCGGGAAAACCAACCCGTCGAGACACCGAAGGAGACAGACAGACTCAATCCGCTTTAGGGATCAGATTCAGAAGGTAAATGTCCCATAGGACACAGGGTTAGATGAACTAAAAGACTGAAAAACAAAGAAGGAAACTTACAGCAGGAGAACAGACACAAGTGTGTTGACTTGTCGTGAACGCTACACTGAGTCAGAACGTGACACTGACTTATTGTTTTACACCCAAGTAAAAGGCAAAGGTCTGCCGCCGTGTCTCATGGGGAATACAAAGGTCTCTGCCGTGTCTCATGGGGAATACAGAGTCTCTGCCGTGTCCTCATGTGGAATACAGAAGGTCTCTGCCGTGTCTCTAGGGATACAGAAGGTCTCTGCCGTGTCCTCATGGGAATCCAGCAATGTGACTATGTCCAGGCCTGCGGCAGAGAGACACCAATGTGACTGCAGTCCAGCCTGCGGTCAGAGAGACACCATGTGACTCGACGGTCCAGCCTGGCGGTCGAGACGAGACACCATGTGAACTCAG
>NC_062530.1:941262-961506 GCF_022655615.1 Tachysurus fulvidraco | reverse complement strand
GAGAGAGAGAGATACATGGAATTAAAGTCATTTTTAAGCAGCCTGACTCTCACACTGACTCTCACACTGACTCTAACACTCCCTCAGGATCTGACTCTCAGCTCAGACACAGTGATGTCGGTTTATATATTCAGACAGAAAATGAAAGGAAAGTCGACATTTCTCCTTTTTCTGGACTTGACACAGATCTGTGAGGGAATCAGAATCAGAAGCATTTTATTTTCCTCATGAACAAACACTAAATGCAGACGGATGAAAGATTTCACCTGATAATCTGCTCATAATACACAATTAATATTCATGTATTCCTTTAAGCCTCGGCCTCGACTTTCTCCTCCTGCTTTGCCTAATCTTCTAAAAAAAACTGCCAGGAGAAAAACATCAGGATAAATAAACACAACTGCAATTAGAATCTTAACTTTAAGAGTTAATTAAAGCTTCATGTTGTTTTATGGGTAAATAAATATTAACTATTAATAAAGTCTAATGACTGTTAATAAACAGCTGTTTCTCATTTATACCACCATCATTTATACAAAATAAAATAAAAAGTTTGTCCTAAAAAAATGAGAAGTTATAAATGTAGCTAATGCTTTAATTAGCCTTAACATTTGGTATAACACTTATAACACTTGGCATAACACTTGGCATAACACTGACATAACACTCACATGACACACATAACACTCACATAACACTCACATAACACTGACACAACACTGACACAACACTGACATAACACTGACATAACACTGACACAACACTGACATAACACTGTCATAACACTCACATAACACTGACACAACACTGACATAACAGTGACATAACTCTCACATAACACTGTCATAACACTCACATAACACTGACACAACACTGACACAACACTGACAACACTGACATAACACTGACATAACACTCACATAACACTCACATAACACTGACATAACACTGTCGTAACACTGACATAACACTCACATAACACTGACATAACATGTTGACAGATGACATGACTTAATTCATCCAATGATATAGTTTTTATTAAAGTTTTGTTGTGATTTTCAGTCATAAATCTATTTATTTATTTATTTATTTTTACACATTTCTGGCCACAATCTTCAGGATCCCGAAAGCTGGATTCTTTTAAGCAAAACAATGATCTTATCTGAGCAAGACACAACGTATGTCATGTGACATTTCATTGTGGGGTGTAAAAGTCGTGTTATAATACAGATGTTATTAAAACACCACTAATTAGAGCACCAGCATGTTCATCATTACATCAAACATGGCAGAATTCATGCTATTAATGCTAATAATAACATGCTACTAGACACATCCTAACAGGTTTATTACACAGTTACATAAGCCTTATGTCTGGGTTTAGTGTTATTATTGAGTTTCTAATGGTTTTTTCTGAAGAAAAAAAAGTCAGTGATCCACCTCTGCGTGACCGAAGATGCAGATAACAGGCTAACGGAGTCGCTAACGGAGTCGCTAACGGAGTCGCTAACGGAGTCGCTAACGGAGTCGCTAACTCTAGCCGTCTAGACGAATGTTTCTTCTTTATATTGTTATTACGGCTTCTCAAAGGTACTTTCTACAAGTTTTCTAATCATCAATCAAATTTCATTTACACTCGATTCACAATTCAGTTTCAAGCATCTGATCAAATCTTCAGTTCCTCTTCAATATAAACATTTTATTTGTATCTTCTTCTCATTCCATCCTCCTACCGTCACTCCTTCTACATTTGTCCTCATGTGCTACAGTATTAAACTCTCCGAATCTGAAGTGGAAGCTGAAGACTTTAAACTTCCCCAATAAAGAATGAGGCAAAAATAAGTGATGAAACATGAACTGGTGAATAAATCAGGCTGGATCACAGATGGCTTCGTAATGGAGGTATGGATTAATGCAGGATGTGAAGTCCATTATTCTGCGCTTTATGTAGTGTGCACTCGAGGAGAGCGAGGAGAAGTTCGACAGTCAGCCAAAGCAGGATATAAACTGCTGATCTTTGTTATTGTTAATACAAATGTGACAGACTGTCAGGTTGTCAGGTAGAAGGAGAGAAGAAGACGATTAACCGGACTAAAGCTAGCCGTTAGCGCCTGCTCCGAACCGCATTAGCTGCTAATATTTTAGTCCGCGGTGAAGCCAGGCGACAGATGGAGAGTGTTAATTGTGTTTAATTTGAAAGATGCGTCTCGTTATGTCTCATCGTTAAACTCTTCAGTAGTTAAGAACCTCAATAATCAGGAGGGTTATTGATTAGAAGACTGAATGAGTTGTTATTATGTGTATAATACACTTACTTACTGACTTACGTTACGAACATCGTCACAACAAGCGAGTCTGTATCTCTAGCTCTCGAATACGATATGGTTTCTATGGTAACAGCCCGAACACACGGAGGTGTACAGTTCACTGGAAGGAGTCACCAATCACATCATAGCTCAGGTGCTGCTTCACTCATTCATTCTCTACCGCTTATTGGAACTACCTCGGCTCACGGGGAGCCTGTGCCTATATCAGGCGTCATCGGGCATCGAGGCAGGATACACCCTGGACGGAGTGCCAACCCATCACAGGGCACACACACACACTTTCAATCATTCACACATATAAAGTCCAGGTATAAAGTTTTTAGCTAGTTAAGTATCTTTTATCTAGCAGAAAAGACCAAAAATTATTTCCTGTTTGTCTCGTGTCCATGTTGATGTCTGAACGTCTTTCTCACGTCTCACTCCACAGTGGTGTTAATATGATGCATAACGGTTATTATTGTCTTCACAGATGTTTGTATCTTCGGAGGTAATGTGGGATGTGTTAGCTCAGTGGTTAAGGTGTTCGACTACTTATCAGTAGATTATTGGTTCGAATCCCAGGTCCACCAAGTTGCCACTGCAGGGCCCCTGAGCAAGGCCCTTAACCCTGAATTGCTCAGGTGTATAAACTGAAATAAGAAAAATGTAAGTCACTCTGGATAGAAGTGTCTGACAAATGGTGTGAATGTTAATAATGTTCATATCAAACCCATTTCTGCTCCCTGAGAAGCTCCGAGCGTTCGTTCGTCTAAAAGCAGCTCAGATTTCTCTTCAACACTAAAATTCAGTGTAAGATCATCAACAGAGGGAAAAACACACGTCTAAAACACACCGAAAGGACGACAGACTCGCTTTAGATCAGATTCAGAGGGTAAAATGTCCCATAAGGACAAAGGGTTAAGATAATGAACTGAAAAGGAAACTTCCAGAAGGAGAACAGACACAAGTGTTGACTTTGTCGTGAACGATAAACTGAGTCAGAAACGTGACACTGACTTTATTGTTTTAACACCCAAGTAAAAGGCAGAAGGTCTCCGCCGTGTCTCATGGGGAATACAGAAGGTCTCTGCCGTGTCTCATGGGGAATACAGAAGGTCTCTGCCGTGTCTCATGGGGAATACAGAAGGTCTCTGCCGTGTCTCATGGGGAATACAGAAGGTCTCTGCCGTGTCTCATGGGGAATCCAGCAATGTGACTATGTCCAGGCCTGCGGTCAGAGAGACACCAATGTGACTCAGTCCAGGCCTGCGGTCAGAGAGACACCAATGTGACTCGGTCCAGGCCTGCGGTCAGAGAGACACCAATGTGACTCAGTCCAGGCCTGCGGTCAGAGAGACACCAATGTGACTTGGTCCAGGCCTGCGGTCAGAGAGACACCAATGTGACTCAGTCCAGGCCTGCGGTCAGAGAGACACCAATGTGACTCAGTCCAGGCCTGCGGTCAGAGAGACACCAATGTGACTCAGTCCAGGCCTGCGGTCAGAGAGACACCAATGTGGATGAACTTTGTGGTCAAGCTCTTCTCAGCGGTTGCCATGGTGAGGCGAGGAACGTTAACTGAAACCGTTTTCCAAAGCAAACGTCCCACTGGTTAATCAGAGGAAGGTCAGTGACAGTGACTTGTCTGTCTCTCTCTCTCTCTCACACACACACACACACACACACACACACACACACACACACACACACACACACACACACACACACACACACACTAACACATAGGCATACACAGAGCAGTACTTACACACACACACATCAGTGCACTCACACACACACACACACACTCACACACACACTCACACACACTCACACATACACACACACACTCACACACACACACACACACATACACAAACACACAAACACACTCACACACACACACACACACACACACACACACACACAGACATACACACATACACACACACACACTCACACACACACTCACACACACACACACACACACTCACTCACACACACTCACTCACACACACACACGCACACACACACACACACACACACACACGCAAACTCACACTCACACACACCCACACACACACAAACTCACACTCACACACACCCACACACACACTCACCCACACACTCACACACACACACACACACACACACACACTCACACACACACTCACACAAACACACACACCCACACACTCACACATACACACACACACTCTCACACACACACTCACACATACACACACACACACATACACACACACACACACATACACACACTCACACATACACACACACACATTCACACACACACACAGAGAAGTCAGAGAAATGGTCTGGATGATCCACAACATTAAATAACTATACAGTAAAATTTATAAACAGTTAAAAAGGATGATGTTTAATTCTTGAAAAAAATTAAAAACTGTAATAATTATTAAATCTCTGTAGTGTTAAAGTTATATTAATAATAAGAAGAGGAAATGAATCAGCTTCAGGTGGCAGTAACAGTGACTTTACTGCATCACACGTCTCACACGTCAAAGTCTCACACGTCAAAGTCTCACACGTGGCAGAATGAAATCTTAGTGTTAATGACAGAAGTGTTTATTTTGGTGACTTGGTGTTTAATATGAATCTGAGAAAGTAAGATTCTGTGGATCAGTTCAGCTCCGTCGACTCGCCCCGAATCATTAACGGTTTCTTTAGTCGATGGCTTCACACAGATAAATCCATAGTGTGTGTTTCACTCCTGCTGCGTTAAGTCCAAGTGGAAGTGTGGAAACGACCAGAAAGGGAAAATGTGACATTTCAGTCTGACATTAACAAGAGCAGGAAAACGATTTTACTGCTTTTCACTGCTGAGATTTTTGATATTTCTCAGCTTGAGATTTCGAATAAAAAATAAAGATAAATGATACGATCATCCAGAACTAAAGAAGAAACCTTTTATTAAAATTTCCAGCTGTAGTAATAACACTTCCTGGACACTTAGAGCTCAGGGGTTCAGGTGTTGGAGCTCTGACCAGAAGGTGATGAGTTTAAATCCCTACAGCACCATAGTGCCATGAATGAAAGCCTCATTTAACCCTCGACTGCATGTCTGTGTCATGATGGCTTGGACAATGTCCTTCCAGAACACTAGGGGGCGCTCTGGTGGGGGTTTGTTTATGTTTTGTGTCCTCACGTGTGTTTGCCCCGCCCGATTTTTATCCTTTTCCCGCCTCTCCACAGCTGTTCCCCATGTTTTTGTAATTACCTCCTGTACATATACCAGTCGTCTCGGGTGTGTTTTTTTGAGTCCTCGTCTTTTAGCTCCTGTTCTTTCAGCAGCAGCTCCTTAGATTCATGTTGCGCACCGTTAGCTAACAAACACGCTAAGTAACCCAGTTCCCATCATGCTTTGGTGTACCGGTTGGCTTGTTGGTCCGTTGTTTCGGACTGCGTTCTTTCTACTACACACACAAGGCGTACAAACACACGGCATAGACACACACGGCATAGACACACACGGCGTACACACACACGGCGTACACACACACGGCGTACACACACACGGCGTAGACACACACGGCGTACACACACACGGCGTACACACACACGGCGTACACACACACGGCGTACACACACGGCGTACACACACATGGCATAGACACACACGGCGTACACACACATGGCGTACACACACACGGCATACACACACTGCGTACACACACACATGGCATACACACACACGGCATAGACACACACGGCGTACACACACATGGTGTACACACACACGGCATACAAACACACGGCGTACACACACACGGCGTACACACACACGGCGTACGCACACAAGACGTACACACACACACGGCGTACACACACGGCATACACACACATGGCATACACACACATGGCGTACACACACAGCATACACACCCACGCCATACACACATGGCGTACACACACAGCATACACACACACGGCATACACACACGGCGTACACACACACACGGCGTATACACACACACACACACTGTGTACACAGACACACGGTGTACACACACCTGGCATAGACACACACGGCGTACACACACATGGCGTACACACACATGGCGTACACACACACATGCCGTACACACACACATGCCGTACACACACACGTCGTACACACACACACGGCGTACACACACATGGCGTACACACACGGCGTACACAGACACATGCCGTACACACACATGGCATAGACACACACCCGGCATACACACACGGCGTACACACACACACGGCGTACACACACACACACACTGTGTACACAGACACACGGTGTACACACACCTGGCATAGACACACACGGCGTACACACACACGGCGTACACACACACGGCGTACACACACACGGCGTACACACACACGGCGTACACACACACGGCGTACACACACACGGCGTACACTCACACGGCGTACACACACACGGCGTACAAACACACGGCATACACACACACGGCGTACACACACACGGCGTACACACACACGGCGTACACACACACGGCGTACACACACACGGCGTACACACACACGGCGTACACACACACGGCGTACACACACACGGCGTACACACACACGGCGTACCGGTTGGCTTGTTGGTCCGTTGGGTCGGACTACGTTCTTTCTACTACAGACGAACAGCTCCTGAGTGAGTTTGTGTTGATTGTTTTGATTGTGAATCTGATTGTCGCGTCCGTGTATGTCGTAAAACACAAGCAGGACTTATCGCTAACAGGCGTCTCTGCAAACATCAACTCAGGGCTTGTCAGACATTCGACCTTGCTGTGACCTTCAACATGTTCAACCGGAACCAGAAACATAGTGCTAACAACACCACCTAGTGGCAGACGCATGAAATACTTTCCACATATCCTGCTACATGTCGATTGTCCACATGACCGACAGTCTCACAACACAATATTGGCTTTCAAATTATTTTTATTATTATTATTATTATTATTATTATTATTATTATTATTATTATTATTATTATTATTTCAGCTGAAATTCTGACCTTGACCTAATTTTCACCCCTTGTGTAGCTGAAAGCATTTTCGTCCCTCACGTACTCAGCTAAGACACAGTTTCTACTCTACATGCCCCAGTTTACGATGACAGAAAGCAACAGCAAGAGAGAAACAATTGAAGTCTTTCACTTCCTCCTGAATCCTGAGCCTCATCATGTCTCCTGCTAGACCGAAATCAGATGCACCTACGTTTCTTCTGCATGCTAGCGCTCTGCTATTAAGTAGAGTTTATCGTCTTTATGCACTGATCAGTTTTACATCACAGACACTAAGAGGAGGCGTCAAGGCTGAAGGTTTTATTCTGATGAGCTTCACACCATCGGGATGAAGGAACTTTCCTTTAGTTCTGAGACTCTTCAGCTGCATTAGACAGAACATTTAATGACATCTGTGGGCATCGCTAGCTAGTTGTTATGGAAACGAAGAAGAGAAAGAAGGAATACGGCGAGTGTTTGGGGATCTGATGCTTTCTCCAGCTCACACAGCCTCGGAGCGGCATAGAAATGAGTACACACATGGCGTACTCACACGGCGTACACACACACACACACGGCGTACACACACCCAACGTACACACACAGCGTACTCACACGGCATACACACACACGGCGTACACACACACACGGCGTACACACACCCAACGTACACACACACGGCGTACACACATACACACACCCAAAGTACACACACCCAACGTACACACAAACAGCGTGTACACACACACACAGCATACACACACCCAACGTACACACACCCAACGTACACACAAACGGCGTGTACACACACACGGCATACACACACCCAACGTACACACACACGGCGTACACACACACACGGCGTACACACAACCAACGTACACACACACAGCGTACACACATACACACACCCAAAGTACACACACCCAACGTACACACAAACAGCGTGTACACACACACACAGCATACACACACCCAACGTACACACACCCAACGTACACACAAACGGCGTGTACACACACACGTCATACACACACCCAACGTACACACACACGGCGTACACACACACACACACACAGCATACACACACCCAACGTACACACACCCAACGTACACACAAACGGCGTGTACACACACACGGCATACACACACCCAACGTACACACACACGGCGTATACACACACACACACAGCATACACACACCCAACGTACACACACCCAACGTACACACAAACGGCGTGTACACACACACACGGCATACACACACCCAACGTACACACAAACGGCGTGCACACAAACAGCGTACACACACACGGCGTACACACACACTGAATTTTTTTTTTTTGCACCAAAAATAATGTCTGATATTTATTATTATCATTATAATGAGTCTGAGACTGAAGAAGGTAAAGTATGTAGAAGTAATGAGTTCTGTTCGGCTTCTGGTTCTCATGAGACTGAGAGAAGGCAGTAAAGCTTCCCTGGAGTCTGTGAGGAGACTGAGACCATGTGTGGTGTGTGTGATCATCTACAGAACCACCACAATAGTTTTCTGTACTGACTCGATTTGGTGACGATCTTTATGCCTTTGTACTTGGACTTTTCTCAGTTTTTTTTGTCTCACTAGTCTAATCCTCGTTTTAGGTGAGAGTTCAAAAATCTAATGTTTTAGACAACACAGTAATATGTGATAACATGAACTGACTCAGTCACCTTCAGGCAGATTTAATCTAAGCTGGACCTGGACTTGTTCACTAACTCACCTATCTGTCTGTGCAAAACATCGGCTGTGATTAAAGGTGAGGTCTGCGTTGTTTGAAAGCCAATGTTGACACATGAAATCACCAAAACAAACACGCCCCTAACCCAAACGGGTCCCACCCCTGTATCGATAGCTCCGCCCACACATACATACGTAACCTGGGCGACTAACGGAAGGAAACGTGTCTTTATCATAGCTGAAGGGAAGAACAATACGATTGTAGATAAACAAACAAGCAAAAATGCCACACAAGCATAATGATGTAAAGGACAAAGGCATATATTAGTTCTGTGTAACAAAGCAAAACCAACGTTACTCACCTATCGAGAAGGAAAAAAGCGCCTCGGCGTCTTAAGTAAAGTCGCCCACATATTCACAGGTCGGAGTTTCCCGAGTCGATAACTCCTGAGCTAAACGCTGTTACTACACAAAACGCGGTTGTAGCTGCCTCTCTACATTACTACGATAGAAAAGAGGTGTTATTTGTGTAGTAACAGCGTTTAGCTCAGGAGTTATTGACTCGGGAAACTCCAACCTGTGAATATGTGGCCAACTTCCTGCTCCTTCAGTTCTCTCCAGCACTGGAAAGCTGATCCTATATTAACACGTCCTACTTCTTGTCCTTATCGTAAGTCTTTCTTCTCTTTCTTTCTTTGTTTTTATGCTCCATGTCGACGTTAAAACCGCTTTCTGCTAATGTCACACACGTGCACCGAACACTCTCTCCGTCCATATCGACAAGCCCCGCCCCTTTCTGCTCATTGGCTACACGTCTGTTTTGATTTTAGTTTATTATTCGGCCCGACTCGGTTTTCTGAACCATTTCTCAAAAATCGGAGACCGCACCTTTAATTTAGGTAAAATGTTCACCCTTTCAGAGCGTGACGTGTTGTGGATATTTCAGAATTGAACTGTAATGAAAGTAAAATATCTGATCTGGGTGAATCAGACCACCGAGGCTGTGTTTGTAATTAACATTTAGTTTGTAGCAGATGGATTTGTGCCATGTGATTAGAACAAGTAGCAAAACACCGTGGAGGTGCTAATACTTTGTTCGCAAGAAACCTTAAATTAATTCCCTTTTGTCAAATTTATACATGATATTCAGAGCCAAAAGTAAGACAGTTCACACCTGAGGATTGACTGTTGAGCCATTTACCTTCTACAGTAATTAGCTCACTGAAGCGTGTAGCGGTGACTCTACAGCGCTAAGCCGTTAGCACTAAGCCTCCAGCTCCGAGCAGCTCGCTCTTTATTACTGACAACTCTGCTCCTGCGCTGACGCCTAAATATAATGAAGCGAAATGCAGACGTCTGCATGCTCTCCACCCGCGAGAGTGGACGTGTAATAATCAGGAAAATACAGGAAGTCTTCCGCAAAATAAATTCTTACAGCAGCGACGTAGCGTTCGGGAGCTTCCGTCAGCAACCGTGTGAGAACCGCTCGCCGAGGACGCGGAGATCTCCGCATCAGAGAACCGTTTGGGAAGTTCTGGATGTGCCGAGTGTTACGGATGTTCAGAATGTTCTGGACATTCAGGATGTTGTAGATGTTCTGTATCTATTTATTTCATAAAAACCTCCATCGGTCTTCTGGAGCACTCAGGTGTGTGTCTACATCACGGTGAGATGAACGAACATCAGCCATGACCTCAGAGAGCTCCTCAGCAGTCTGAGAGGGTTTATAAGGCTCTCCAAACCATCTCACATTCACCATTCTACAGAGAGAAGGACTGGGTACAAGTGGAGAGAATTCAGGACAGTATCCAGTCTTCCCAGGACTGAGCAAAAACCCTGAGAGCTGCATCATGTGACCTACAGACCTCTGTCTGAAGAAGACGAAGGGAAAAGAGGAAGCATTCATTCATTCTCTACCGTTTATATGAACTATCTCAGGCGTCATCGGGCATCGAGGCAGGATACACCCTGGGCGGAGTGCCAACCCATCACAGGGCACACACACACACACACACACACACACACACAAACTACGGACAATTTTCCAGAGATGCCAATCAACCTACCATGCATGTCTTTGGACCGGGGGAGGAAACCGGAGTACCCAGAGGAAACCCCCGAGGCACGGGGAGAACATGCAAACTCCACACACACAAGGTGGAGGTGGGAATCGAACCCCCGACCATGTATCTGTGAGGCGAACGTGCTAACCACTAAGCCACCGTGCCCCCGAAGCGGAAACATAGATTAGAATAATAACTCTATATCTTTAATAAGTAAAGATAGCTTGAGGTTCAGCACATAGCTGTAAAAGTGTATTGTGACATAACTGATCACAATATTGACATATGATCCGTTCAGCCAGCTCTCCTCTGAACGCTGAACAATGCGATGCTAAGAGCTCAGCATGTGTGTGACCTTCAGCTCGTTAACCTTCAGCTCGCCGCTCAGGAGGAACTCGTGCATTAAACATGGGAGCAGTGGATCAGAAGAAGCTCACCGAGGAGCCAGGAGACTTTATTCCGCAGCCGAATCGATCCGATCGTCTTCTCTGGCTTTTTGTGTCACTCTGATAACGTAGACGGAACATCTGAGATGTCCTGGTGAGACCTCGTCACAGAGTAAACACACACACAGCTCAAAGGACTAAATGAAAGCTGTGTTTTCCCTTTGTGACCGGGATTTAAGATTTCTCCAGCAGGGGTTACTGGGGTTCACACAGCGCCGAAGAAACAGAGTCATCTATATGAGATGACAAACTGCAAGTAAACATCATGTTGGAGTTTGTACACACACACACACACACACACACACACACACACACACACACACACAAATGCTCTGCGGGGCAAATTGTCAACACAGCCGGTGATTCACAATGTGACAATGGCGAAGCCTTGCACCTGAGGGTACAGGGAAATGAGCAACACACACACACACACACACACACACACACACACACACACACACACACACACACACACACACACACACACACACAGAGCAAAAAGAACTCTTTCTTTCTTTATTCAATTTATAATGTATTCATCTTTATTCAAATAAGTTTTGGATGGAAACTTGATAAAGTTCTGCAGATGTCAGCCATCATCATCATCATCATCATCATCATCCAGACGAAAGTAAAAACAGCGCTGCGCTCAAACAGCGGATGATATTTTGTTGTTTATTTCACTAAAAATATTTGCTTTTTCAATCCTATTATTATTATTATTATTATTATTATTATTATTATTATTATTATTATTATTATTATAGCTGCAAAAAGTTACAGAATTTTAGCTGATTAGAGATCAATGAAGGCCAATAAATTTTAGCACCATAGCTGTTTATATTCAGCACGAAGCTCCGCCCCCTCACACTTTATCTCCCTTTAGCTGTTAGTTACAGACTGTAGAACAGAGATCATGTGTCCAGCTGTGAGGATTTTAAAGGACTCTTAAATCCAATCTAAAGCCCCACACCGCCCCTCGTTGGGTCTGATGGAGACGAGGACGTGAGTTCTGCTTCATCACCTGCGTGCTTTCATGTCTGAGCTCATCAGCGCTGATTTACGGCTCGTGTGCTGAAGCTAAACGACACAAACATCTGCTCACCTTTAATTAGTGAAAGATGCTTTCAGATTAGTCAGGATTAATGTACTGAGATTAAAGAAGAGAAGAAAGATGACAAAGTGAAGATATCTCCATCAATCCATCCATCCACCAATTCATCCATCCATCCATCCATCTATCTATCTATCTTTCCCTCCCTCAATCCATCCACCCCACTTCCATCCATCTCGGTCTCTTTCCATCCACCCATCCTTTCATCCATCCAACCATTTATCCATCCATCCCTCCCTCCCTTCCTCCTTCCCTCCCTACCTCCATCTTCTGCACCGTCCGAAGCCTTTACAATAGAAATGATGACACGCCGTGTGTGTGTGTGTGTGTGTGTGTGTGTGTGTGTGTGTGTGTGTGTGTGTGTGTGTGTGTGTGTGTGTGTGTGTGTGTGTGTGTGTGTGTGATGAAGTCGATGAACTCACCTGATCCTGATATGCGAAGAAGAGGATGATGAACAGAATCTCCAGCAGGAAGATCAGGAGCAGCAGGACAAAGAACTGTAGAGAGAGAGGGAGAGGGAGAGGGAGAGAGAGAGAGAGAGAGAGAGAGAGAGAGAGAGAGAGAGAGAGAGAGAGAGAGAGAGAGAGAGAGAGAGGTGAGACAGATGGAGTATTGTGTTTCTCTGTATAATAATCTGGAGACCCGACTGTTTTTTTCCACAGCGGCTCTATACGGATTTCTTGTAGGTGTTTATTCCAGATAGACCTCCACATGGTCCACACGTGTCTCAGCATGGTCCACACGTGTCTCAGCATGGTCCACACGTGTCTCAGCATGGTCCACACGTGTCTCAGCATGGTCCACACGTGTCTCAGCATGGTCCACACGTGTCTCAGCATGGTCCACACGTGTCTCAGCATGGTCCACACTTGTCTTTTCACGTGCTTCATATCAAATAATAATAAAAAAATCCCTAGCTCAAGTCCCAGCTACAGTCTACAGTCAATCCCTCAGCATCTGTTTGTCATCCTTTACGGAATCAGAGATGGAGAGAGGAAGGAGAGGAGAGAGAGTATCGGGATCCGATCTAACAGATGTGTAACACCGTGATGATCACAGCCGTCTTCTTATGTCTCTTCTTTATCGCAGCTATAAGGAATATTTATCGCCATGAATTAGGTGTGACGTGTTTGTGTGTGTGTGTGTGTGTGTGTGTGTGTGTGTGTGTGTGTGTGTGTGTGTGTGTGTGTGTGTGTCAGGGGTGTTGGGGGTGTTCAAAATAAAACATTATCATTTTGTCAGCTTTTCCTCTTCTTGTGATTTTCTCCTGTGTGTTAAACTCGATAAACCTTTAACGCTTAGCGCTAACGCTAACGAGAAAGTCAATGATTTAATTTTGTTTTTCTCGCTCGTAATTTGTTTGGTAAATCTGTTGAAATGTAACTTTCACTAGATCTCATGAGCCATAACACAACACCCAAAATTTATTATTTTATCATTTTGGGAAAATGTACTTTATGTAATGTAATTTACTAACTATGTTTACTGAAGCAAGCTGACTGTAATTATTTATTTTTTTATTATTTATTTATTTATTTATTTTTTACAAATCTTTAGGCCATTAATTAAGTTATTTTTCTTTCTACAAAATAAATGTTTTTTTTTTAAATGTCAGCTCTATAAATGAAATTAATTAATTAATTATTAATACATTTTTGAAAAATGTCAAAATATAAAATAGATGACAAAAAAAATTGTAAACTTCAGCAAATTATTTCAATATAAAAGGAATAAAACACTTTGAGGTTAAATGTTTAAAGTTATAAACTTCACTGTGACTCTGTTTGTTTTCCAATCTCCTTCATGACACACTGAAAATATTTTATTACAATCAATGAAACTTTTTGCCCGGGGGGTGTGCAAATTTTTGCACTCAACTGTTTATGTGCTGCTTCTTAATGAGATTCTTTAAGACCTTTCAATTTCCGTGTATGTGTGTGTTTCTGTGTGTGTGTGTGTGTGTATGTTTCTGTGTGTGTGTGTGTGTGTGTGTGTATGTTTCTGTGTGTGTGTGTGTGTGTGTGTGTGTGTGTGTGTGTGTGTGTGTGTGTGTGTGTGTGAGTGTGTGTGTGTGTGTGTGGTGCATGTGTGTGTGTGTGAGTGTGTGTGTGTGTGTGAGTGTGAGTGTGTGTTTGTGTGGTGTGGGTGTGTGTGAGGGGAGGGGCGGAGCGTGTGTGTGTGTGGTGTTGTGTGTGTGTGTGGTGTGTGTGTGTGTGTGTGTGTGTGTGTGAGTGTGTGTGTGTGTGTGTGTGTGTGTGTGTGTGTGAGTGTGAGTGTGTGTGTTTGTGTGAGTGTGTGTGTGTGAGAGAGAGAGAGGAGCGAGGGGGAGTGTGTGTGGGTGTGTGTGGTGTGTGGGGTGTGGGTGTGTGTGGGGGTGTGGTGTGTGGGGTGTGAGTGGGGAGTGGGTGGGGTGTGGGGGGGTGGGTGTGTGTGTGGTGGGGGGTGTGTGTGGTGTGAGGGAGGTGTGTGGTGGTGTGCGGGGTGTGGGGGGTGTGTGTGAGTGTGTGTTGGGGGTGTGGGTGTGTGGGTGTGGTGTGGGGGTGTGGGAGTGGTGGAGGGGGGGAGGTGGGTGGGTAGGGGTGGTGTGGGTGTGTGTGGTGGGGGTGAGTGTGTGAGTGTGTGAATGTGTGGTGTGTGTGTGTGTGTGCTGGGTGTGGGTGTGTTGTCGGTGTGGGTGTGTGTGGTGGTTGAGTGTGTGTGTGTGTGTGTGTGTGTGTGTGGGTGTGTGTGTGTGGGTGGGGTGTGTGTGTGTGTGTGTGTGTGTGTTAGTGTGTGTGTGTGTGTGTGTGTGTGTGTGTGTGTGTGTGTGTGTGTGTGTGTGAGTGAGTGTGTGAGTGTGTGAGTGTGTGAGTGTGTGTGAGTGAGTGTGTGAGTGTGTGTCTGTGTGTCTGTGTGTTTGTGTGTGTGTGTGTGTCTGTGTGTCTGTGTGTGTGTGTGAGTGAGTGTGTGAGTGTGTGACTGTGTGAGTGTGTGTGTGTGTGTGTGTGTGTGTGTGTGTCAGGAGCTGATGGATGATGTACAGATGTGTTCAGTGGTTGTGTTTGTTACAGGATTAAAGTCTCAGTAATAAAGAGTAAACGTCGATCTCTCTGTGTGTCGCTTCTTACAGATGGAGTTTATTTTTATTGTAAAGGTGTAAAGCCGATAAAGTCTTGGCTCCTGATACAGAGAAACCCTTCCTGAGTCCCGGCTGGTGTTTCTGATCATTCAGACCGAACAGTCGTGTATTGAGCTGTAAGGACAAGAAGAAACGTTTATTAAGTGACGCTAAACACAGACGAGGGCCTGAACGCTCAGATACGCCTCCATCACTCTGCCCCGAAAAACAGAACAAATCATTTCTCTTTCATTTCTGTTCATTTTACTCAGTCATACTTTTTAAACAAAAATGTCATTTGATTTATTTTGAAACGATTTATTTTAATAATCAAATCATCGCTTTATTTATTTCTATTTTGAACGCTTTTTCAGATTCACCCAAAATCTTCATGATATAGTGTGGAGTTTATGAGAAATAGGGATTGTAATAAAAGGTAGAGCTTTAATGTAGATGTAAAAAAAGCATCAGGTAAAAAGATAGATAGATAGATAGATAGATAGATAGATAGATAGATAGATAGATAGATAGATAGATAGATAGATAGATAGATAGAGTAAATAGATAGATAGATAGATAGATAGATAGATAGATAGATAGATAGATAGATAGATAGATAGATAGATAGATAGATAGAGTAAATAGATAGATAGATAGATAGATAGATAGATAGATAGATAGATAGATAGATAGATAGATAGATAGATAGAGTAAATAGATAGATAGATAGATAGATAGATAGATAGATAGATAGATAGATAGATAGATAGATAGATAGATAGATAGAGTAAATAGATAGATAGATAGATAGATAGATAGATAGATAGATAGATAGATAGATAGATAGATAGATAGATAGATAGATAGATAGATTTCACTGTAGTGTGGAGAATAATGAAAGGTGATTTAGTTGTTTATGGGTTTGTTAGTGTTGCAGGTGATTATTAGTTTTGGCGCCCATCAGGAAACTATTGACTTTTGCATCAGAAAGTTTCAGGTGACATTCAGGTCGATGCTGGGCTTCAAATCACAGCTTTTACTCCTTTATTCTTATCTTTATTCAGGTCAGGTGGCTGGAGGTGGATCTGGAGACTATCAGCACCGTGTATGATGGAAAGAACATTGAGGACATGATGCTGGTCCGTCTGAGGACACTGTGAAGAGCTTGTTTAAGGACACGGAGAAAAAACCAGAGAACAAACAGTAACTCAATCTCAGGATCACATCAGAGCTGTGAGGAGGAAAATCTACACCCTGTACCATGCTGTCGGCCGACAGCCGAGGAATTACAGCTCAGTCCAGTGTCTACAATGAGAAGATCATAATATGGTACAAAAGCCAAAGACAGAAAAAAATGACAGATGAGTGAAGTTCAGTGATCAGATGAAAGTGAGAGGAATTTCTTTATGAAGGAGATTCGTATGACACGTGAGATAAGAACCCAGATATCACTCTTTGTGTTACGTTAATAATATCTGTAGCCAAGTAAAGGTCTGGTACAGAAAGATAAGGAAATGATGGCAGGATTCAAAGAGACGTATTTTCCTCTGTTCACTGTGAAGAGGAGAACAGAAGCCGTGGCGTGGTGCCGAGTCGTCCCCTGTACTGTGGAGCAGAGAGGATGCTACACGCTCACACGGGGAAGCATAGCTGGATATCGAGCGGTGCTGGAGGTCAGCAGTACACGCAGGAAGGAAACAGTAACGATGCTCGTGAATGATTTAACTCCGTCAGACCCCGAGACCAGAGGAACAGAAGGAACGAGAGGAAGGTTCTGAATTGATCGGTTTAACCGTAATGTTTATGGACGGTGTCAAGACTTAAAGTTTCCTTCACAGCAGCTCATGTTTCAGATAAATCAAGTTTCAACAATTAAAAAGTTGTCCATTATTAACTCCTCGACCCTGTTACCTGAACACGTTCACCTCCATGAAACACTCCATGAACACCTCCGTAAACTGTTACGGCATTCACTACAATCCAGGGGTTTGGTTACCGCGACGTAAAGTGGCCGTGTTTCTGGAGGTCTTGGGAAAACGCCCTCTTTCAAAAAAAAGAGCAAACCTACGATGGATAATGAAGGACAAAACAGTCATAAAGGTAGATTTTATATTTTATACCTATTATACTTTATTATCTTACAGTTAAGCTGTTTTCGACAAATAAACATCCAAAAACTACGGTTAGGGTTAGGGTTAGGGTTAGATGATCAAATAGGCCACGCCTACCCGATGACGCAATATCTGTTAGGCTGTTCTGAAATCCCTGGAAATAAGTGACTGCCAAACTGTTATATTGACTCATGAGGTCAGTTTGTTACTGAAATTGTAGGCAGCTATTAAACTACTCACTAAATCTGTAAAACATCCCGATTTACATGTTGTGCATTTTGTTAATTCTGTGAAAGAATTTTAAACTCAAATAATTGGTCACAAAGTGTTGATTAATCGTCCTGAGCTGCAGATCTGACAGTAGCGAAGGTTTATATTAATAAGCTTGCGCTAATACATTATCGTTTCTATAGCAACAGCTCATTCACATTGATGGTGACATTTTCTCTCTGTGTGTGTGTGTGTGTGTGTGTGTGTGTGTGTGTGTGTGTGTGTGTGTGTGTGTGTGTGTGTGTGTGTGATGTGCTGAAGGAGCCTCCAGTGTGAGCTCTGTGTCTCAGTCTTAGATGAAGCTGGAACTCGAAGTTCTCCACATCTTCAGGACAGAGGAGTTTACACTTTACGGTTTCTATGGTAACATGAATAAAGCTGTGATTTTTTTTGTCTCATTAACTTGGAGAGAGAGAATAAAGTTGGGCTGGTGAAGGAGCGAGAGTTTATAGCTGCTAGAACGTAACAGTTTTGCAGGTTCTCGGTAACATTAAACTCACCTGTGGTGTAAGGGGAATAAAACGCTCGAGAACACGCCGTCAGATGAAGATTACGACGTCTTCACCACACCACAGTATTTTAGTGTAACAGAATCAGAGTTTACTTCTACATTCTGTGTGATTCAGTTTAATTCAGTTTAATTTATTCAAACAATTTAATTCTCCGTCTTTGTGAATCGGCTTTTAGGGGAAATGGATGGCAGGGCGTTGAGGTTACAGGAGGAAGAGAAGGAACATGGATAATCAGTCATAAGGCCATTTATCTCGTCGATCTGCTCTCTTTCATTTCAATTGAGACGTTTCATTACCTGCTACAGAGTCTCTATACTGTATGAGTGTTTATTATGCTCGACAGTAAGGACCCAGACTCGGACCGCGGCTCGGAGACGTGACCCGGGTTTTAGCAGAACACTGAGACGAACTTTGACCCAACACTTGGCTGGGAATTCACTTGCAGTCGTTTATCGGCTGAGCGAGCAGCTGGCTTATGGGCCAAATAAAACCGAAAGAAGACTGCAGGGTGCCGTGGGGTTTACAGCGCTCTGCCTCCATCTTTATGGATTTTACACTAAAGATGTGTTCGGATGGATTCACGCTGAGCTCCGAGGAGCGAGTCTGAGATTATATCCTCATTATCATCAGCACCATCATCATCATCATCATCTTTATTATAAAGAATCATTTCATTTAATACGATCGTATTAGAAAAAATAACAGCCTCATTTAATATAATAGGATATTTAAACACAAAGCCACAAAGCAAAGTTTCCCTTCTGAGGTCTGACTTCACGACGGCGTCACGCTCTCATCGGGTCTCGACTAAGCTCTGAATCGATACTGCGTCAAACTTCAGAATCACACGTCACTCATCCCTCTGATCGGACGCGTACAATCAGGACGTCTAATTTCCAACAATCCCGACAAATCTCTACACGATCCTCTTCCTCTCTCCGTCAAAGAAGGGCAGACGCTCGAAGGCTCTTGAGACGGACATGACAGCTGAGCCCAAAGTGCCTCATTAAGGAGATATTCAGTGAAGCCTGAATAAAAAAACTCCGACCTAATAAAGGAGCGGGTGTAAATGTCAGAGCTAACGCTAACAGCTCGCGTCGCCTCGGTGGCTGTCGTCTGACGGTGTCCATTTAGGAAAGGGTAATGAGAACTGCTTCTGATCCCATCATCCGTTTAGTAATAAGGTTCTCCACATGGTTGTGAGGAAAGATCTTTAGAAAGAGAAATGAAACTCATCTCAGTCTTCTCCGCTGAGACCATACGACATCCAAGCTAAAGGATCAGATGATGCTAATGCACTTCATTTTTATTCAAATCAACAATATGGAGAAACAGCTGAGGAAGCTGAGGAAACTCACTCATCTTCTCTTCCATCTCCACCATCACACCCTCAACTCTTCTTCACTTTCTTCATAGATGTTTACAAAGATCTGCCCCGATCTGAGTTTCTTCTACAATTCCTACACATGTTCAGCAATCCCAACACATGTCTGCTGGATCCATCTCTGCCATGATGCTCCAGACATCTCCTCCATTTTATCACATAAAAGAACAGATTATGGAAACCAAC
>NC_062530.1:912814-930762 GCF_022655615.1 Tachysurus fulvidraco | reverse complement strand
AGAGAGAGGAGAGAAGATACAGAGACAGATGGGAGAAAGAGACACCAGAGAGAGAGGAGAGAAGAGAGAGGACGAGAGAGAGAGAGAGAGAGAGAGAGAGAGAGAGAGAGAGAGAGAGAGAGAGAGAGAGAGAGAGAGAGAGAGAGAGAGAGGGAGAGAGAGACAGAGAGACAGAGAGACAGAGAGAAAGAGAAAGGGAAACAGAGAGAGGGAAAGAGATGGTGAGAGAGATACAATGACAGAGAGAAAGAGACAGAGAGAGAGAGAGAGAGAGAGAGAGAGAGAGAGATATGAATTCTTCCTGCACTTATTTCTGCTCTCCTTTATGTAAAAGTCAGACTTTCTTGATCCCTTCATCCCTGTCCAATCCCTCTCAGCTAGATTAGACTGAGATCAGCGGACGCTGCTGATGCTGCAGGTGAACGTGGCATTAAAACCCCAACAGCTTCGTCTTCACCTGGAAGAGTCTCCACCCTGCAGTAATCTCTCACTGATTCCTTATCGATTATAAAGGGTCGATTCCAGGCAATCAGACAGAGACACACTTTCATTTACATTCATTAAATCATCAAACAGCTTCGCTACATTTATATAATCACTTTAATAGATTTTAGATCAAATAAGGTCAAGATCTTAGTGCACATTTAACTGTAATATAAGTGATTATAACACACCCATGAAGAGTAATTACGTGTTCATGAATAATTCGTGTCTCAGCTTCACTTTTCTGCTCATTCGGAACGGGAGATTTCTTTCTTTCATTTCCGGAGGTTCAAATTCTCACCACTTTTCACACTTCTGTCCTTCAGCCTCATGTCCAAATCCTCCACTTCTGCTTCTATTTAACGTTTTAATGAAAAAGTTCACTCAGGTTAGCGTTAAATTCCAACGTCCTCCGGAGGAACTTCTCCAGTCTGGGCAGCTGCTCCTCCGAATTTCTTCTTACACTAATATACTAAGTTGTTTTTTATTATTATTATTAGCACGTTCGCCTCACACCTCCAGGGTTGGGGGTTCGATACCCACCTCCTCCTTGTGTGTGTGGAGTTTGCATGTTCTCCCCGTGCCTCGTGGGTTTCCTCCGGGTACTCCGGTTTCCTCCTCCGGTCCAAAGACATGCATGGTAGGTTGATTGGCATCTCTGGAAAATTGTCCGTAGTGTGTGAGTGTGTGTGTGTGAATGAGAGTGTGTGTGTGCCCTGTGATGGGTTGGCACTCCGTCCAGGGTGTATCCTGCCTCGATGCCCGATGACGCCTGAGATAGGCACAGGCTCCCCGTGACCCGAGAAGTTCGGATAAGCGGTAGGAAATGAATGAATGAATGAATGAATGAATGAATGAATGGATGAATGAATGACAGCTCCAGTTCTGTGGAATAACCATCTGACACTCAGGATCCTTCCTCCTACGTCCTCCACCTTCCGTCGACAGAAACCTCACAAAGTGAACAAATATAGCGCTGAACAATAACCTGATGATTGAAGGTTTAATATTTACTGTGACAGCCTCGGCGATTAAAAGTGATTAAAGCATCAGTCTGCATTCAGAAATATACATGATGTAATATTAATGTTAATGAATATTACTAGTCCCCTGAACATCCCACCTTCCTCACACAGACTGCATTCACATCACGTGACGTGGTCAGGACGTGATAATTAACGTTCTGTAATGGCAGCCCTGACAGTTGTGCATCTCACGTGCTCTAATACAGTATGTTACCGTTTCTATAGCAACAGCTCGTTATCAGGGATGGACGTTATGGTGCAGTTTCTGTAAGGAGATTTCAGAGTCGTCTGTCTTTAAAAGGAAACTTTGGTGAAATGGTTATGTTACAGTGCTGGGTTTGTGGTTCAAGCTGCACATCTGACAGCATCGAGTGTAAAAATAGGGACGAAGCTGTCAGTGCTGCACTCGCTCGACCTCTCAAACGCTGCTGTTGATTATTAAAGGTGATAATGTGAAAGCTAAAATGATGAGAAATGGATTAAGTACAAAGCTTTTAAAAGAAAAGGATATTGTAAATGATGTAACTCTTGTAAGTAAAACACTTCGCTAATGTCGGGACAGCTCATAGCCACTCATAAAGCCCTTATTAACAGTAACTGCAGTAATTAAAGCTCTCATTAGTTCTCATGCTGTAGCATTGCTATTTTTTAAATGAAAGACATGTTACTAAAGAAAGACATGTTATACTTTTTACCTATTTATAGTTACTTCAGGTTCTGATTTACGGCACGTTACAGCAGTTGTAAACAGTCTTTCCAGACACAACAGCTCTGTGCTAACAGGTAACGTGTAAAGTGTAAAGTGTAAAGCGTGAGGTGTAAGGTGTAAAGTGTAAAGTGTAAAGTGTAAAGTGTAAAGTGTAAAGTGTAAAGTGTAAAGCGCAAGGTGTAAGGTGTAAGGTGTAAAGTGAAAAGTGTAAAGCGCAAGGTGTAAGGTGTAAAGTGTAAAGTGTAAAGTGTAAAGTGTAAAGTGTAAAGTGTAAGGTGTAAAGTGTAAAGTGTAAAGGGTAAAGTGTTAAGTGTTAAGTGTTAAGTGTTAAGTGTTAAGTGTAAAGTGTAAAGTGTAAAGTGTAAAGTGTAAAGTGTAAAGTATAAAGTGTAAAGTGTAAAGTGTAAAGTGTAAAGTGTAAAGTGTAAAGTGTAAAGTGTAAAGTGTAAAGTGTAAAGTGTAAAGTGTAAAGTGTAAAGTGTAAAGTGTAAAGTGTAAAGTGTAAAGTGTAAAGTGTTAAGTGTAAAGTGTGAAGTGTGGAGTGTAAAGTGTAAGGTGTAAAGCATTAGTTGTAAAGTGTAAAGTGTTAATTTTACAGTGTAAAGTGTAAAGTGTAAGGTGTGAAGTGTAAGGTGTAAGGTGTAAAGTGTAGAGTGTAAAGTGTAAGGTGTTAAGTGTAAAGTGTAATGTGTAGAGTGTAAAGTGTAAAGTGTAAAGTGTAAAGTGTAAAGTGTAAGCTGTTAGGTGTAAAGTGTAAAGTGTAAAGTGTAAAGCGTAAGTCTGAGCTTAAACAAAACCAGCTGGCATGTGATGTCGGACATTGGAGTCTTTGACACGTTTGTCTGTGACACGTTTGTCTGTGACACGTTCGCCTGTGACACGTTCGTCTGTGACACGTTTGTCTGTGACACGTTCGCCTGTGACACGTTCGTCTGTGACACGTTTGTCTGTGACACGTTTGTCTGTGACACGTTTGTCTGTGACATGTTCGCCTGTGACACGTTCGCCTGTGACACGTTCGCCTGTGACATGTTTGTCTGTGACATGTTCGCCTGTGACACGTTTGTCTGTGACACGTTCGCCTGTGACACGTTCGCCTGTGACACGTTCGTCTGTGACACGTTTGTCTGTGACACGATCGCCTGTGACACCTTCGCCTGTGACACGTTTGTCTGTGACATGTTCGCCTGTGACACGTTCGCCTGTGACACGTTCGCCTGTGACACGTTCGTCTGTGACACGTTCGCCTGTGACACGTTCGTCTGTGACACGTTCGCCTGTGACACGATCGCCTGTGACACGTTCGCCTGTGACACGTTCGTCTGTGACACGTTCGTCTGTGACACGTTCGCCTGTGACACGTTCGTCTGTGACACGTTCGCCTGTGACACGTTTGTCTGTGACACGATCGCCTGTGACACGTTCGTCTGTGACACGTTCGCCTGTGACACGTTCGTCTGTGACACGTTCGTCTGTGACACGTTCGCCTGTGACACGTTCGTCTGTGACACGTTCGCCTGTGACACGATCGCCTGTGACACGTTCGCCTGTGACACGTTCGTCTGTGACACGTTCGTCTGTGACACGTTCGCCTGTGACACGTTCGTCTGTGACACGTTCGCCTGTGACACGTTTGTCTGTGACACGATCGCCTGTGACACGTTCGTCTGTGACACGTTCGCCTGTGACACGTTCGTCTGTGACACGTTCGTCTGTGACACGTTCGCCTGTGACACGTTCGCCTGTGACACGTTCGTCTGTGACACGTTCGCCTGTGACACGTTCGCCTGTGACACGTTCGCCTGTGACACGTTCGTCTGTGACACGGTTATGTGGTGAGGGGAGGTTTTACTTCAGAGAAGCTGTTTTTTTAGGCCTCTGGTTCTGAGATAAACACAAACAGCTGAGTAAGGAGCAGCTTTCATGTCAAATTCTGAAGCCAAGTCTTTATCCACAAATAAGCAGCCATCATTTCTGAGAAGAAAACACATTTCTGGTTGTTACACATCTATAAAAGCCAGGAGAGGAAATTGAAAATGCTGACACGAGGTAATTTCTCTATCTGTGCTCAAAAAACAGCATGAAGTGAAGCTGTGGTTCGACGGAGTGTTCTCTACTCGACACTGATCTCTGGGCAAAACACTTACTTTCATACAAACATGCAAAGAGGTTCATCATGGGCAGAAACACAAAAGCCCAGTAAAGTAAACTCTGATAGACGTCCTGAGTCCTTTCATCTGTGAGATTAGAGGTTTTAGTCATATTTATTGTTTCAAACATTGTTCATTTACATCTTCTACCGATTATCTGAACTACTCGGGTCACGGGGAGCCTGTGCCTATCTCAGGCGTCATCGGGCATCGAGGCAGGATACACCCTGGACGGAGTGCCAACCCATCACAGGGCACACACACACTCTCATTCACACACACACACACTACGGACAATTTTCCAGAGATGCCAATCAACCTACCATGCATGTCATTGGACCGGGGGAGGAAACTGGAGTACCCGGAGGAAACCCCCGAGGCACAGGGAGAACATGCAAACTCCACACATACAAGGCGGAGGCGGGAATCGAACCCCCAATCCTGGAGGTGTGAGGCGAACGTGCTAACCACTAAGCCACCGCCCTCCGTACCATTTATATATTATTGTTTTTTAAGATAGCACTGAACATATTGATCCAGGTTTTTATTACTTATATAAAAGTATGATAAGTAATAAAATAAGTATAAAAGTAAAATGATATAGCAGCTTATCAAAAGGAAACTGGTTAATATTTTATTATTTAGTGATCAGTTTCTTTTAAAAGATAGAAATTAAATTAAAAAAAGACCTAATTAAAATTTCTTTCTGTCCATTTACTGGTCCCATTTTTCTCATAAAAAAAAAAAAAACAATAAATCAAAGAAAATGCTTTTTTTTTCGTTTTCATTTTCATTTTAAACCTCAAAAAATATATATTTTTTTTTCCAAACACCATGCCATCCTGCTATATATGTTGTATAATTACATTCTGTTTAAATCTGCCAGCGCTTGATGATTGAACGTCTTTTTAAAAGGCTGAAGTTTCCCACCAGGAGCCTCGAGCCTCGGGCGTCGGTGCTGTGTGACCGTCATGCTGTGAACACACACGCAGAGTTAATTACGTACTTCTGATCTGATCGTATCGTACACACGCCGTCCTCACACCGCACTGATATCACACACACACACGTCTCTGAGCGGTGTGTGGATCAGTATCGTTACCTGCCACCTGGTTCTCTTTATACTAAAGAACACACCTGTGAGTCTGAATCAGCTCCAGCAATAAACTACATCCTCGACACGCCACAGAATTAAATCCATGTCTGGAAAGGAAATGAAATACCGGCGAGTCCTTTTAACAATGTGTAGTTAATGTAACACACACACACACACACACACGCGTGCGCGCACACACACACCTCTCCATACAGCATTCTTATGAACCTGAGAACGTGAGTGAAGGTTGATGAAAGATTCATATCGACACAGCATCCATTTATTTAGTCATTTCACACAGAAAATTCCGGACACTGTGTCCACACGTCCACTCGGATCCCTGAGCAGGACCGAGAGACTCCTGCTACAGCTGTGTCTCCTGTTCAGCTGCTCAGTTTGCTAAAATGTTTATAAATGAATCTGGAAAAGGAATTAAAGGAATGTGTTCTCATATTCCCTTTTTTAATAATCAGTTTATTCCTTCGTATTAATTGACGTGGCGAATTCATCTCACATGCTTTATTTCACCGCCTTCGTCTTATCATTAGTTTGTTGTCACGTTCGGTTCCTGTGTCCATCTACACCCTGCTGTTTCCTGGTGATGCCTCGTTGGTAGTTACAGAGTGTTTTCAGGGTCACGAGGCGGCTTCCCACTTGGCCTGAATCTCTCAGTCTGCACTAAAAGGGAAGGCAGAATTCTGATCTTTTCCGGACCACAGACTGACTATAGAATTCCAGGCGTGGTTTTTGTGCGTGCAGCTTTGTTAGCCGCTAGTTTCACTGGCGTCTCATTATTACCTTCCTTTGGTCCCAACACTTGGTGAAGATGCAGGTCATGTCCTCATGCAGTGTGTTTCTCACAACCGCTCAGACCAGCAATATGAGCTGGTTACAGAGCTTCACTCAGGTGGGATCACGTCTCACTCAGGTGGGATCACGTCTCACTCAGGTGGGATCACGTCTCACTCAGGTGGGATCACGTCTCTATCAGCTAACTAACTTACGGATGTTAGCAAAAGTTCTCAAACCTGCCAGTTGTTTTATAACTCATCTAATTAACTGATGCTTAAAGCTCAGGCTTCCACAAATACAGGCAACAATTAATTTTTGATGATCACACTGCATGTGATACACAATATAACACAATACAACACAATATAACACAATACAACACAATACTACACAATATTACACAATACTACACAATACTACACAATACTACATAATACTACACAATACAACACAATACTACACAATACTACACAATACAACACAATACTACACAATACAACACAATACTACACAATATTACACAATACTACACAATACTACATAATACTACACAATACAACACAATACTACACAATACTACACAATACAACACAATACAACACAATACTACACAATATTACACAATACTACACAATACAACACAATACTACACAATACAACACAATACTACACAATACAACACAATACTACACAATATTACACAATACAACACAATACTACACAATACAACACAATATTACACAATAAAACACAATACTACACAATACAACACAATACAACACAATACTACACAATACAACACAATACTACACAATATTACACAATACAACACAATACTACACAATACAACACAATACAACACAATACAACACAATACTACACAATACCTCACAATACTACAAATACTACACAATACAACACAATATTACACAATTAAACACAATACTACATAATACTACACAACACGACACAATACTACACAACACAACACAATACTAAATAATACTACACAATACAACACAATATTACACAATACAACACAACACAATACTACACAACACAACACATTACACAATACTACACAATACTACACAACACAACACAATACTACACAATACTACATAATACTACACAACACAATACTACACAATACTACACAACACAACACAATACTAAATAATACTACACAATACAACACAATATTACATAATACTACACAATACAACACAATACAACACAATACAACACAACACAATACTACACAATATAACACAATACTACACAATACAACACAACACAATACTACACAATATAACACAATACTACACAATACAACACAACACAATACTACACAATACAACACAACACAATACTACACAATACAATACTACACAATATAACACAATACAACACAACACAATACAACACAACACAACACAATACTACACAATATAACACAATACAACACAACACAATACAACACAACACAATACAACACAACACAACACAATACTACACAATATAACACAATACAACACAACACAATACAATACAACACAATACTACACAATATAACACAATACTACACAATATAACACAATACAACACAATATAACACAATACAACACAATATAACACAATACAACACAATATAAGACAATATAACACAATACTACACAATACTACACAATACAACACAATTCACTAACAATCGGCATGTGACAGAATCAGGAGAGGGAATATAATGATGTCGTCCTAATGATTAATGGCTCTTTTCAGTTACTATTTATTTTTGATCATATTTAATAAATAATGATCAGTTTAAAATCGTTGTATTGATTAATTTGAATCGTTGTCTTTTAAATCAATGCACCAATCCAAAAGCTCTGATTCTTATACCTCTATTAACTAGCATGGTTATGAGTCAGAGTCAGAGGCAGCGGCAGCGGCAGGTTTTCTATCGATTACTCAAAAAGGTGACGATGATAAAACGAGACATCACATCGCGTATAAAGCTGTAGTGTTAAATCCATGTAATAAAGTCCCACTTTATTATCCAGACCCTCGGTTCTGTTCCCCAGGGTTCATCAGGAACTCAACACCATGAAAGCTTTGTGTCATCAGCTCGAGTGAAATGTATTTAAAAGCACTGACCTCACAGTCATTAAAGTCATTAACAGAGAACTGTAGGTCAGGGTAAGTGCTGCGGCCGGCGGGCTGCACATGGCTGTGACGGTAAAAAACTTTATTTATTTCCTTCTCCTCTGTCCATTTTTCTTGCTTTGCTTTAATCCAATCATTCATCTTCTACCGCTTATCCGAACTTCTCGGGTCACGAGGAGCCTGTGCCTATCTCAGGCGTCATCGGGCATCGAGGCAGGATACACCCTGGACGGAGTGCCAACCCATCACAGGGCACACACACACTCTCATTCACTCACACACACACACACTACGGACAATTTTCCAGAGATGCCAATCAACCTACCAGGCATGTCCTTGGACTAGGGGAGGAAACCGGAGTACCCGGAGGAAGCCCCTGAGGCACGGGGAGAACATGCAAACTCCACACACACAAGGTGGAGGCGGGAATCGAACCCCCGACCCTGGAGGTGTGATCGTGCTAACCACTAAGCCACCGTGCCCCCCGTGCTTTAATCCAGAGAACTTGAAAATCTAACAATACAAATCTTGATAATGTGCTGAGATTGGATATATTAACGTGTCTGTTGCCTCAGTCTGTCTGTCATAATGTTCACCATCACCCCAAATTACAAAGAAAAAAAAATACGGAGCTCATTAACTGTCAGCTCATTTCCATTCCCTCTTTTGTCCGGTGGAAATTGTTCCCACTTTTCATGTTCAAGCACATCTTTTCTCAAATAATCGTGTACGAGACTTTCAAATATCGATTCCGACCGTTCCACAGCGCAGACACTCGACTCGTGAGGGTTATAAATGATTTCCTATTCATACTCCCTTTCTATTCGGTTTCTGTTGAAGCTCTTGTCTGGTGCTATTACTGAAAAAAAAACTCTTCTTAATTTATCTGTTATTTCTCCAACACACAGCACAACATTTCATTACCAGCGACGATCACACAACAGCAATCTGTTCTTGGACCACTTTTTTTCACAGTTTATTCCCCCGAGACATCTTGGTCTGTAAGATAATTAAGCCTCGTGTGAGTCACGTCTCGGCTGATTTACGTTCAGCGATGACCATAAAAAGTAACGCTCACATCGCGGCGAGGCGAAAATGTCAAAATGGCGTCTGAACGACCTCCAAAGCCACCGACGGTAGGCTCTTCCTCATTTTATAAGGAACCATTACTTTTGTCCTAATTGAATGTCTAGTCTTCTTGGTCTTAATTTATGGATTTGTTTCTTTCGAGTCTTTAAACTCGTCATTAAACATTAAACAAATCGTTTTACATCTCAAGGGAAAAGAATTTCTTCAGGTGTTAACAATTTTTTTTTCATAGATTTAACAAAATGCGAACTGAATTGAAATAAATAGGATTTTTACTTTTTGGTGTTTATGGAATCACAGATGAAGGCATGAGACTCGTCGAAGATCAGACGAGGTCGAGGTTCTCTTCAGTCGCTCTGTGACGTAGCAAAACCTAAAAATACTGGAAAACAGGACCAGAGCGTTTCTTGTGTAAACGTCCTGCTAATGATTTACGAATAAAGCAGAACGGTTTTTATCGCTTCTTCACGGCGAAGATCCTCAGAGACGAACTGAGAGAAACGACGACAAAGAGAAACTCCTCCTCGTCTCTGTCACGTCTCTGACCGTCGTTTAATATATTCTCTTCTCTTAACTGTAACACCACTTCCTGTTTCTCGTCTTCCGCACATCGTCCATCACGTTCTCTCGCTTTTCCTCCTGTAAACGAGTGCACTGCACATATATCTTTATTTCACAGACAAAAATCTGTATTGTTGACTAGACCGCGTCCTCCGGCTGAAAACTCCCGCGTGTACTTTTACGGACTACAGAGTAAAGCAACATCTCGTGTCTTGTCGTGTTGTTGTTGTTGTTGTTGTTGTTGTTGTTGGCTCAGCGCATCTCTCTTACTCTCACCGCGCTCTCTCGTTCATCACAGAAGCACTAAGTGATCAGGCATAACGATGAAGAGAGTTTACAGAAATGTCATTCCCAGAATATCGTTCTAAACCTCTATTCAGACGGGATTATTTTCCATGGGATGCGTGTAATGTAATTAAAAATGACTCGAGGTACTTTACAGTATGTGGGGCACGGTGTCTTAGTGGTTAGCATGTTCGCCTCACACCTCCAGGGTTGGGGGTTCGATTCCCACCTCCACCTTGTGTGTGTGGAGTTTGCATGTTCTTCCCGTGCCTCGGGGGTTTCCTCCGGGTACTCCGGTTTCCTCCCCCGGTCCAAAGACATGCATGGTAGGTTGATTGGCATCTCTGGAAAATTGTCCATAGTGTGTGTGTGTGTGTGTGTGTGAGTGAGAGTGTGTGTGTGCCCTGTGATGGGTTGGCACTCCGTCCAGGGTGTATCCTGCCTCGATGCCCGATGACGCCTGAGATAGGCACAGGCTCCCCGTGACCCGAGACGTTCAGATAAGCGGTAGAAGATGAATGAGTGGATGAATGAATGAATGAATGAATGAATGAATGAATGAATGAATGAATGAATGACTTTACAGTATTTCCTTGTATAATGTGGGGAAAAAAAGGTTTCTGTGCTTTTAAGTGCTCAGTATAAAAAACTGAAGTAAGATGAAAAACGCAAGATGATAAAATACAGACGACGCATCAGAGCACGTTCAAGTACAGCAACGTCCAAGAATGAGCTGGTGAAACATCATAAATGTCTCTGTGAGATCAGATGTTCATCAGATGTTCATCAGATGTCCTCCAGGAACAGATTTACATCCAGAAATCAAATCCATCCATTACAGAATACTTATTAAATATTTCATTTATATACATGTTATAATGAAGTCGTGAACGTCCTGAACCCTAACAGTCTTTTGTCTTGAACACCATGTCCACCGTCTTTCCAGTTCGCTTCGATACTCACTCCGTCCTCTATTACAAAGACGCTTCAGGAAAAATATCATCATGCCAGACCAGTTATTTAAAAAAAAAAAACACCTCTGTAGATCCTGGCACCTGTATTTCCCACCTGAGATACGAGTGTCTGTGGTGTAGCTCCATGCGAGATAAAACATCAGCTGTCATCTCAGTGGGGAAAAAATGATCCACATCCAACTGAGCTAATTAACTCTTTTCTTTTTGTGTCAAAGTTTCCTGAGAAAGTGTCTCAAGTTGAAAAGTAAAGCCCACTGAACACACTAAGACTCCCTTACAGCGTCATTAAAGCCTTCGATTCTCTGTAGTGTTCTACGAGGAGTTATATTTCATATCGTCTGACATGATATACGTCTTACACACTGCTACAGATCTCTGCTGGTTGAACTTTTTATCTCTCCAATTCCAATTTCATTACTATTGACGTTTATGAATCCTCTTCTGCTCCTTTTACTCAAGGCGTCCCTCAGGGATCTGTTCTCGGGCCACTTTAATTCAGCTTCTGGGTTTATTATCTATCTTTATGACCTCAGATCTATTTGTAATTGTAAATGGAAAAACAAAAAACATGCTTATGCCAGAATCGACACTAGACTACATTACCCATCAGCCCCAGCATGTCACACATCCTAATGATCACTCGGACCTCTTCTAAGTTCCTCTCATTAGCAGCCTTTAAAATTCAAATTCAAATGAATACACATTCATACACAGTGTGGAGTGACAGGAAACAACCTCTATGGCCGTCTGAGTAAAATGGAACAAATAGTAACATAGAATAAAAAAGGAATTAAAAGATTTCTTTGGAATAAACTTAATTGGTGGCTTAGTGGTTAGCACGTTCGCCTCACACCTCCAGGGTCGGGGGTTCGATTCCCGCCTCCGCCTTGTGTGTGTGGAGTTTGCATGTTCTCCCCGTGCCTCGGGGGTTTCCTCCGGGTACTCCGGTTTCCTCCCCCGGTCCAAAGACATGCATGGTAGGTTGATTGGCATCTCTGGAAAATTGTCCGTAGTGTGTGTGTGTGTGTGTGTGTGTGAGTGAATGAGAGTGTGTGTGTGCCCTGTGATGGGTTGGCACTCCGTCCAGGGTGTATCCTGCCTCGATGCCCGATGACCCGAGAAGTTCGGATAAGCGGTAGAAAATGAATGAGTGAATTAATTAATTCATTCATTCATTCATTCATTAAATTAGCTGGACAGAACAAAAGAAAGTCAATAAATAATCTGTTCACTGCCTGCATGTTTTTACCCTTTTGTCTGCACCTGCAGCTACACCTTCACCTCCAACATGAAGTGACATTAAGCCTGTGTAGCAGTTTTCTCTCTGACTCAGCTGCATGTGATCAGGTGGAGGAAGAGAAAAAGGCCAGATGGGAAGTGCTTGCTCCTGCTGGTGCTGCTGTGTCGTGTGTGTGTGTGTGTGTGTGTGTGTGTGTGTGTGTGTGTGTGTGTGTGTGTGTGTGTGTGTGTGTGTGTGTGTGTGTGTGTTTGTGTCTGTGTCTGTGTGTGTGTGTGTGTGTGTGTGTGTGTGTGTGTGTGTGTGTGTGTGTGTGTGTGTGTGTGTGTGTGTGTGTGTGTGTGTGTGTGTGTTTGTGTCTGTGTCTGTGTGTGTGTGTGTGTGTGTGTGTGTCTGTGTGTGTGTGTGTGTGTGTGTGTGTGTGTGTGTGTGTGTGTGTGTGTGTGTGTGTGTGTGTGTCTGTGTGTGTGTGTGTGTGTGTGTGTGTGTGTGTGTGTGTGTGTGTGTGTGTGTGTGTGTGTGTGTGTGTATCTGAGACTTGGTTGGAAAGACACATGAATTGTGTTGATCTCATTCATGTCACATACTGTATCCAGTAATCAGACACAGATCTGATATAGCAGCACATACCACATACCTACGTCTGACTCGAGTCGTGTACAACTTTCTTTACTCTCCTTATGGATTTGAACAAATCTGTTGATAAACCATGTGATTGAACCACCTGATTTTCTCCGATCCAGTATAAAGCCTGTTCTATTTATAATTCTCTTCATTCGGATCTTCTCTCTCGTCAGACCCACGAGCGATGCCTCGAATAAAAGAAGCCAAGGATTTGTGATTGTCAGTGGAAATGAAACGCCGAACATAAGACAGATAAAGAATAAAGCGGCTGAAAGATCTGTACCTGTGATAGCGACAGCTGAGAGGAGGGCAATAAGTATATTATGCGAGACGGCAGGAGACAGAGAGCTCGGATCAAGCAGCAGGAACAGACTTACACATTCTAAACTGCAATCCATCAAAAATATCAAAATGTCGCTCTCAAAAACTGACAAAAAGCTCTTTCTGTATTTCATCCGTTCTGCTAATCCATCTCCATCTCACATGTTCAACAGACACTTATCATCCACCTGCAACGGAACATTTCACTCCATCACCTCCTCATCTAACCATCTTACTCTTTCTTATATATATATATATATATATATATATATATATATATATATATATATATATATATATATATATATATATATATATATATATATGGGGGGGGGCTAACTGCTAGGCTTTCTAAAGGATAAAAATATACGGAAAAATAATCAATGACGATGATGATGATGATGATGAAGTTACTGTTCCTTCCTCAGACATCACATCAATTTACCAACAATTTCATTCATTCATTCATTCATTCATCTTCTACCGCTTATCCGAACTTCTCGGGTCACGGGGAGCCTGTGTCTATCTCAGGCGTCGTCGGGCATCGAGGCAGCATACACCCTGGACGGAGTGCCAACCCATCACAGGGCACACACACACACTTTCATTCACTCACACACACTCACACACTACGGACAATTTTCCAGAGACGCCAATCAACCTACCATGCATGTCTTTGGACCGGGGGAGGAAACCGGAGTACCCGGAGGAAACCCCCGAGGCACGGGGGGAACATGCAAACTCCACACACACACACGAGGTGGAGGCGGGAATCGAACCCCCGACCCTGGAGGTGTGAGGCAAAAGTACTAACCACTAATCCGCCGTGCCCACCCCCCCATTTCATTTCTATTTGAATTACAGAACGTCATACTTCTTATCCTTTTATTGTTACTTGCTTGATGTATTTCTCTCTTCTGATCAATCAGATTAAGGCTCCAGGTAATTATCTTATTATCTTTAATAATATTTATCTTGTTTATATTTTCAATCCCGACGCTCCGCACGTACACAGACCACGTTGTGCCTTCGTATTTCCTCGAATCTTGTTATTCCCGTGTGAAGGTTTTTATGTGTAGCCAGGAGAGATATCGATTAGCGAGCGCCTCGGAGGTTCTGGTCAGATTGCTTCGTGTTTTAGATCGTTGAGATTACATTTAGGTGAGAAAAAAACTGCCTAAAAACTGGGGCAAACGTTTCCTGTTGTAATTCAGCTTCAGTTCTTCTTCACCGCATTGCAGGAAATGTCCTCAGAGACAGACAGAAAGAAAGAAAGCTAGCGAGCGAGTGAGAGAAATAAGGGCAGAGATGTCGTTTGTGTCACATCTCAGGTGAAGCTGATTTAATATATTCTCTGCTTTATTCTGTAACACACAGGAACATCTCCGGTTCCTCTTCATCCTCTCCTACACACTCCTCCTCTTACCTGCTGCTCCGCCATGACCGGACCGGTACGGCTTCGTTTCCTCTCCTTTTTTATGCATCGTATTAAACATAATAATAATGTGAGGTGAATTTTCTCCACCGTCAGTGTTAAAAGCAGGAAAGCGTGTGTTTTTAGGGACGCTGAGCGTGAGCGTGTGATGTTCTCTGACCTAGATTAGCCGAAGAGTAAAAATAACTTCTAAGCATACTTCCACACCATGTCTCAAATCCCATTCCTCTCTTGATCTGTCAGTTATGTTCAGCTTCCCTCGTGATTACACACAGGACAGCTTTCTCCTCCATCTTCTCCTCCGTCTCTCTCTGGAAGTCCCAGAGGTGCTAAGAAAGCCATGTCCGATGTTAACAAGATTAATTACTCGGAGCGAGAAGCGTGGAGCAATCTGGCTGTTTTTTCTTTAGGAGCCTTAACAACCATTAGAGCGTTTCAGTGTGTTTGGACAAACAGGAGCTGAGGTGGGTTTTGTGATTCTGCTATAGCCATTTATGCTGCAATTTAGACTCATCAAAGCAACGCCTAGGGAGAAAACAAGTCCTTTCTTCCTGTCTTTACTCTCCTGTTGTTCTGCCGCATTCATTTCCATTTCCTGTTGTATTTAATCAGATCTTATCAGAATAGCAGCTCGATATGTGTTTAAAATACTCAGATACCGAAATCCGACAGCAGGCGAAGGTGCGAGATGTAATCGTCATGTATAATGTCGCGTTAATAACATGAACAAATGACACGAAATGACAGCAAACCGGACGTTTTTCGCCGATTAGCCACCAAAGCAAAGCAGATGGTAGACGGCATTCTGGGAAAATATCAAGAGGAAGGTTTCTACGGTCACACGGATCTCTGATTAAACCTCATCCTCCTTCTCGCCATCATTACACACACTCTTTAATTAAACTCCTCAACATAGTAAACATTAAAGAGTTTCATCACCGTACTGAAGAAAACTAATTAATACCTAAGTTTAGTCTAATAAATCAAGGACTGTATTCATAAAGAGTCTAAGAATGTCGATCTCCGAGAGAAGAACGATCTCAACTTTTATCTTAGAGAGGAGGCGGGGCTAAACCTGTTGCTAGGTGACAAATTCTTTTGAAGACTGTGATTGGTTGTCTAAAATCTGCTCTATTATAAACCTTTACTTTGTCTCTATGTTACGATATTTGAGGTTATAACGAGTATATTATTTCTGACGCTATGGCATTCAGATGATTTATTAGGTTCAGGTTGTAATTAGAAATTTAATCTCATTTTATTTTCTCAGATGAAAATTTTTACGTGTTTTTTTTTAGTGTTCTTTAGAAAGAAAATTAAAATAAACGTTTTTTTACGTTTGTAGCCTCGGGGTTTTTTGCCCTGAGTGATGATTCAAGGTGATGGATAAGAAATGTGAAGGATTCAAACGATGAAATAAAACGACCGAGCAGAAGAAGCTGATGTGATGTTATCATCTGATATCTTATTTAAAATCTATAACACAGAATAATATTTAGTATGTGGGGCACGGTGTCTTAGTGGTTAGCATGTTCGACTCACACCTCAAGCGTTGGGGGTTCGATTCCCACCTCCACCTTGTGTGTGTGGAGTTTGCATGTTCTCCCCGTGCCTCGGGGGTTTCCTCCGGGTACTCCGGTTTCCTCCCCCGGTCCAAAGACATGCATGGTAGGTTGATTGGCATCTCTGGAAAATTGTCCGTAGTGTGTGTGTGTGTGAGTGAACGAGAGTGTGTGTGTGCCCTGTGATGGGTTGGCACTCCGTCCAGGGTGTATCCTGCCTCGATGCCCGATGACGCCTGAGATAGGCACAGGCTCCCCGTGACCCGAGAAGTTCGGATAAGCGGTAGAAGATGAATGAATGAATGAATGAATGAATGAATGAATGAATGAATGAATGTAAAACACTGATCAGTTTACATTTTTATGATATTCTTTAGATATAAAAAACTGTATTATTTTATAGTTCTTATTTTAATACAGCTCTAATTACTGCTGAGAGGATACTGGGGTCCTCTGTGCTAAAATTAGTGCTACTGAATCTCTCTGTAAATAAATAAATATTGTGCACTCAGACAGATGTATGTGTGTGTGTGTGTGTGTGTGTGTGTGTGTGTGTGTGTGTGTGTGTGTGTGTGTGTGTGTGTGTGTGTGTGTGTGTGTGTGTGACAGAATGCTAACATGCAGTCTGTTGCCCAATGAAGTGCTTCTTACCATCAGAGACGTAATTTGACTAATGGAGGCTTTTCGGAGGTGAAAACATGTCCACAGTCTCTAATAGCAGACGCCTACAGAGCTACAGAGCTACAGATCTCACTATTGTGTTGGTGTTTTGATCCTTTCCTCCCACTAATCACAGAGCAACTGGAACATATCGGCCCAGGAGCCTCAGAGCCTCGGATCAGCCGTTGCGCTCATGACAGGCTGTGATTTCACGGGTCACTTCGTCACTACGGGGGGCGGCGACGACGGAGAGAGTTATAAATGTCAACATCAGAGCTGAAGATTATACATGTGTTATATATGATATTCTGAATATCTTTACCATGTGGTTTCAAATCGGACTGAAATCAGATTCTTAGCCTTGCGACTAATATTAAAAACGATCAGATTCACTCAGTTATGTTTGTTAGATGTTTTTATGGGTTTTTTCCTTTTCCATCCTTCGAGTTGATGACCGATGTTTTCAGAAATAACAAATTTTGATTTTTAAAAAAAAATTAAACATTTTTCACTTTATCATTAATCGCCAGATTAAAATGAATGAACGAGATCTTGACTTGCCTTTAACTTCATAAATATTTTATTTCTAGGCTTTTTGCAGTAATTCATTTTTTTAAATAAATGTATTTAAAAATTATCCCATTTTTGTGTTCGCCAAGAAAATAAAAATAAAAACTTTTTATTTTAATTTCTAAATCCCAAAGAATGAATGTATGTGCATGTAGTGCATGTGTAGTGAGTGTGTAGTCAGTGTGTAGTGAGTGTGTAGTGAGTGTGTAGTC
>NC_062530.1:905314-907814 GCF_022655615.1 Tachysurus fulvidraco | reverse complement strand
TTTTTATTCCTCCCACTTTCCCTTGTCCTTCTCCACAAAGAACAAAAATATCCACCCTGCTGATTGTCCCGAAGCTCCGGTTCTCCAGCTGAACAGTTTACTTCACTTATTCACAGATCCTCTGGGGATTTTTTATCTCCCTTTCCAGTGCTTTCAATGGAAAGCTGGATCGTTTTCCTTCCGGCACGGAGGAAAAACACCGCAGCAGTGATGCTCCAGTCCAATCTCACTGCTTTGAGCTCCCTCCTCTCTCTCTCTCTCTCTCTCTCTCTCTCTCTTTCTAACACCCACTCAGAGACCTATTTCACGAATACGATTACATTGCCTCCTCCTCCCAGCCTCCTTTTCTTTTTTCCACGCCTCCTTCCTGCATCCTCTACGGTGTAAAAAAAAAAACCCTGACAGACCAAGGAGGTGTGTCACAGCTTAACATCAACCCAAACACCACCCACCCCCTGGATAGATCAGCCAATCCTGTCTGGTTTCTGCCCTCCCCGTCAGTGCGGCTATAAAAAGGAGACACATGAGTCCTGCATCACTTCTCCTGCCCTCCATCATCTCATGTGTGTGTTTGTGTTTCTATGAATTTCTATTAAATATAAATTCAGATATTATTAAAAATTCAGATGAGTTTTTTTTTTTAATTTTTAATATTGATGTTATACAAATACAAAAATGGAGTAAAAAAGGTTCATCTTGCTGTACTGGATTTAATGTTTATTTTTAATTCCATTTAATAGAAGTATTTTAATGGTAAAAAATAATAACCAAAGATATAATTCACATTAATATTCAGAATATAAATGAAATCTAATGGCATTTTGCTCAGTAAATACAAAAGAGATGGAAATGTCAAACCCGGTCAAGAGGATGAAGGAATAAAGGACAATTAATCTTTTAGATGAATCTCACAATGCAAATATATTAAGACTATAATAAAACTCAACACAGTTAACGCCACCGACACAAAGTGGGTCACAGAAAAACTGCAAGATCTTTCGGCCATCGGAGTGAAAGTGACGTCTAAATGAAATTCCAGTTCAGGATCATTAAAGATCAGGATCAGGTTTATTGGCCAAGTATGTTTTTACACACACACACACACAAACACACACACAGAATTTGGTTTGAAAATTTGAGTATCACTGGAATCCAGTACGTCCATGAACTCACCATTAACTACACTACAGTATTCCATCAAAGATCATCAGATTCCAGTAGGACGCTTGTCTATGTCTAGAATCACACTTCACCCTGATGCTATATACTGTAATGTGATTGATATAAAATCATAACCATTACAATCCATTAGGGATGTTACAAACCATTACAAGCCATTAGGAACCAGTACAAACCATTAGAAAATATTACAAACCCATGACAAAACCAATTCCACCTGTTACAAAACCATTATGAACCATAGGCTTGAGACCGTTGATGATACTGAGCTGTTCAATTCTCAGATGCTGACCAGAATACAAAAATGTGTGTGTGTGTGTGTGTGTGTGTGTGTGTGTGTGTGTGTGTGTGTGTGTGTGTGTGTGTGTGTGTGTGTGTGTGTGTGTGTGTGTGTGTGTGTGTGTGTGTGTGTGTGTGTGTGTGTGTGTGTGTGTGTGTGTGTGTGTGTGTATATATAAAACACTGATTTCCCAAAAGTGTGCCACAACAGGGACAATCTTTAATATTGGAATTAAACTGGCACATATTGCATTTGCAGGCTTTCTCCTGATTTATAAAAACCCAGTTACTCAGAAGCTTGACTTTCATTATCATCACCCAAATTATTTACATCTGCATTGTATAAATGATGAGATTAATTAAAACACACAGCATACAGAACATTAATGAACAGTATACATTTTGGATTCTGTTCAGATCCTCGAGTCATTTCAGAGTGTTCACGTTAAATGATTCATTCTGGTTCACTCAGTTCACTGAATGCACTGAAACACTGGAAGTCAGAAGGTGATTATTGATGATTATTCACTGATCTGAACACTGCGTCAATGAACAACAGAGAAGTGCAAGTTCGTCATGACTGAAATAATTCACTGAATACTCTGTACTGACTCACTGAATGAGAGGAATGACTGATTCGATTAATTTATAAACTGATTTACTGAACCTAAGAGTAATGACAATCAACTGATTTAAGAACTGACTCAATGAACAAAAAAGAAGTGACTCATTCATTAACCGACTCACTGAATAAGAGAAGAGTGAATCGTTCATTGATTTAAGAACTGACTAGCTAAACAAGGGAGGAGTGACTCAATCGATTGATTTATAAATGACTCACTAAACAAAAGAGAAGTGAATCGTTCACTTATTTATAAGTGACTCACTAAACAAAAGAGAAGTGAATCGTTCACTTATTTATAAGTGACTCACTAAACAAAAGAGAAGTGAATCGTTCACTTATTTATAAGTGACTCACTAAACAAAAGAGAAGTGAATCGTTCACTTATTTATAAATGACTCACTAAACAAAAGAGAAGTG
>NC_062530.1:895314-900314 GCF_022655615.1 Tachysurus fulvidraco | reverse complement strand
GTGTTGATTTTGTGTGTGTGTTGATTGTGTAAAACAGCTCCACACTGAAAGCGACGTCAGTGAATAAAGGCTCTGGGTGAAAACCATTAGCCTTGAGATGAAAGTAAATGTTCAGCACACTTTCATCAGCAACGTCGACAACGACATGAAACAAATTCCCTCACAGAGACGTTTCCTCTCCGCAGGAACCTTTGTGAGATTTCATTACTGACGTTCTGTTCATTTTACACCGTTAAGTTACGCCAAATAAAAGATAAACGTTCATTCTGACTTCATCTCATGATCATTTGGAGCTCTGAGATTCTTTACATTATTTTTATCTCTAAAGACGTTTCACTCAAGATGATTTACTGAAAGTGTGAAGTGTGTTGTGTGTGAACAATAAACCGGAGAAAGCGTTTAACGTGAGACTTTCCTTCACTGCAGATTTTATTTTTCACTCTATATTTGTACTGAGATCAAACACCATGGAATGTCAATCGATCTGCTGCAAATATTCAGATCTCTCTCATTCATTCATTCATTCATTCATTCATTCATTCATCTTCTACCGCTTATCCGAACTTCTCGGGTCACGGGGAGCCTGTGCCTATCTCAGGCGTCATCGGGCATCGAGGCAGGATACACCCTGGACGGAGTGCCAACCCATCACAGGGCACACACACACTCTCATTCACACACACACTACGGACAATTTTCCAGAGATGCCAATCAACCTACCATGCATGTCTTTGGACCGGGGGAGGAAACCGGAGTACCCGGAGGAAACCCCCGAGGCAAGGGGAGAACATGCAAACTCCACACACACGAGGCGGAGGCGGGAATCGAACCCCCAAACCTGGAGGTATGAGGCAAACGTGCAAACCACTAAGCCACCACCAACACCACCCCCCACCGCACCCTCGAGAGACAGAATAACAACAAAAAAATCCAGAATAATGCATTTCAAAAAGGTTATAAGTTTATTTGCATTTTAATGAGTGGAATAAGTATTTGGACCCCTTCACAAAACATGACTTAGTACATGGTGGCAAAACCCATGTTGGCAATCAAAGAGGTCAGACGTTTTTGTAGTTGGCCAGCAGGTTTGCACACGTCTCAGGAGGGATTTTGTCCAGCTCTTCTTTGCAGATCCTCTTCAAGACATTATGCTATGGGATTGAGGTCTAGAGTGCTTCTTCCTGAGCCACTTCTTTGTTGCCTTGGCTGTATGTTTCGGGTCATTGTCATGCTGAAATACCCATCCATGACCCCTTTTCAATGCCCTGGCAGAGGGAAGAAGTTTCTCACCCAGAATATGATGGCCCTGTCCATCGTCCACTGATGCAGAGAAGTTGCCCTGTCCCCTTAGCAGAAAAACACCCCAAAGCATAATGTTTCCACCTCCATGATTGACGGTGGCGATGGTGTTCTCAGGGCCATAGGCAGCAGTCCTACTCAGAACATGCGAGTCGAGTTGATGCCGAAGAGCTTGATTTTGATCTCATTCTGACCACAACACTTTCATCCAGTTCTCATCTAAATCATTCAGATGTTCAACTTCAGATAGTCCTGTCCAGTCCAGTCCTGCACCGTTGGTTAGGGTTAGGGTTAGGGTTAGGGTTAGGGTTAGGGTTTGGGTTTGGTCTTGGCCATGGTAGAGAGTTTGGAATCTGATTGATCGATTGCTTCTTGTGGACATGTGTCCCTTTAACAGAGAGCTCCTAATCTCAGATCGTTACCTGAATAAAAGACATCTGGGAGCCGGAAATCTCGCTGATCGATAGGGGAGCAAATACTTATTTCACTCATTCATTTCATTTCAGCAACCAAACAGTCTGTCAGTGTGTGAAAAGCCTTCATTTAAACACCTCGATCGATCCGAAAGGAGTCGCGTTGACCTGAAATAATCCAGAAAATGGGCGATATGTTTAGGGCGAATACACCGTAAACTGTACATTACGAATCCGCAACCACCCGATGATCAATGAAAATGGTTCACGTCTCATCAGGGTCTGTTACACAGCTGGACATCATGTCCATAGTTTAGTTTGATGCTAAACCTCATATTTGTAATCACATAAAGAACTTTCTTGCAGACTTTCCGGAGGATGATTTCCATTCAGTATTTGTGTCTGTTTAGAATAAATGATCTCAGTCTGAAAGTGTAATGAGTTTCATCCCTACAGGATAAAACCCCCATCAGTAAAGAGGTGTGGTGACTGCAGGGACGTTTGCGCGGTTATTATTATTTTTGCACCTTCCTACAATATTTTCTACCAAATTTATTTGGTCCCACTTCCCTAAATATATACACATGAAACAGACAATCAAAAAATTCTATCTATTATTTTCCATCTTCACGTTGAGCATAGTCAGTGTTTGTCTCATGAGCTTTAGTCTCGTTGAAAAAACACAAGAGCTCTTCGTTCTTAGTAATAAATTCATAATATAGAAGATAAACACGAGAGTTGAACACACACGTGACGTTTTGAATGTTTCAGATGCTCAGATATTTCATCCTGAGTTGATGACGTTCTCTGTCTAGTTCATAAATGTTTTGCCGAATGAGATGAGATCATCAGTCATCCATCAGGGAACAGAACAGAAAACCTTATGCGTTGCGTTGCTGCCTTGTGTGTACAGCGTTGTGTTTACACTACAGAGACTCGGACTTCTGCTCTTCTGGTTAATTGCCAGCAAAATCCCTCTTCTATTGTCTGCGATTGTATTAGATGAGATTAGGGAGAGGCAATGTGCCCAGAGAGCAGGGCCGAGGGATCGGGGAAATAATCCCTCTCTCATCAGCACAACAGCAATTACAACATTCGCATTTCTCTCAGAAACACTCTGAATGTTCTGTAGAAAATGCAATCGCTCAAAATATCTGTTCATGACAAAGTAACAACAAGGTGCTGAATAATCAGGCTGAGATTCTCATTAACACCCACATGCACGTACACACAGATCAGACGGATGGGAAGTAAAGGCAACGTTTCACAACAGATATAAATATACCATAAATAAATACCCAACATGTGATATACCATTTTATTCTCTCAGACTCGGATCCAGACTGAAGGGTTTTTGTTCGATGGTCACGTGATCACACACGTTAACACCGTATTAGTTCTGATGGTTGTCTAACGCTGGATTCCAGTTTTTCGATGTGTGACTCATATTTAACAAAAAGAACAAGAGGTTTATTTCACCGTCCAAAATTCCCACAATCTCATCTTCTGGTTTCAGACTGAAGCAGTGTCGCAAAGGGGCGGAAATTTACGGAAACTTTCCACGGGAACTTAATCTGGGGAATTTTGGAAATATTCAAATTGGAAAATTTATGGGAATTTACAGGAATTTATGGGAATTATTTGGAAATATAGGGAAATAAATATAAACTATATCATATAAAAACATAAATAAACATTTTGTTTGGTCATAAGCAGACGCATGTACAGTAAGGTAAAACAAATTTTAAAAATGACGTCTTGACCGATTTAATTGTAATTTAATGGATTTATTTTATTTCAGGGGGAGTGAGTGTGTGGGGGAGGGGGGGGGGTCATCAAATTATCTGTGCATGTGGTAACACTCCTTATTTACTGCTTATTAAGAGTTAGTAAGGTAGTTATTAAGTTTTTATGTATTAAGTACAATTAAGAATGAAATGTTAAGAAAGGTCATGCAGAATAAGGCATTAATATGTGCTTAATAAGCACTAATAAATAGCCAATATTCTATTAATATTCATGCTAATGAGCAACTAGTTAAATGAGCCTAAAATAAAGTGTTACTGTGAATGTTATGGAAGAATGTAAGTACCTGCAGGGGGTTTGGCCTCAATGGCCTTCCAGTAAGCAGTGTGCTGTGTGCGAGTGACCGAGGAACTCAGGGTACAGATTCAACTTAAATTGCATTAAATCTTGTTGTTTTAAACAAAATTATGCTGCAAGATTTTTTTAACTACATTTAAGTTCCTTGTTATAGGCAACTCTGCATTTTTTAAAAATTCCCAGTTTATTCCCATATATTCCTGTTAATTCCCATGGAAAGTTTCCAGCCTTGAAAATTCCTGGAATTTTGCAACCCAAAACTGAAGTAAAAACAAAAGTTTGCTTTTAAAAAATTTATTTATAAAGTTATTTTTATTGTAAATAATAATAATAATGAGTTCCCAGTGTTTCGAGTTCCTCGTCTGATCGCTGACGTTCTTCCCCTGTAGGAGTCTCATCACCCGGTGGCTCTACTGGGGATTGATCTGCATGGACATACGGTGATTCCTGGGATTGCTGTAAATGCCTGGAGACTGTGATACCTTCTTTAAACCACTGTTGTGTTGGTCATCTTTGTGCTCAGGTCTTTATCAGTGAACATCTGAAGACTTCAGCAGGAAGAAATCAGCGTTAAGTCTGTAATGATCTCAGTAATGACTCTGACCTGTTAGTTCCTCAGGAGCTCCTGGTCACACGATTATACTGGACTATAAACTGTTGTAGAAATGACATTAATTACATTAACATTATTTACATTAACATTATTTACATTGACATTATTTCCTGTTCAGTGTCACGCAGATAAAGATGAGGTTCACTTCTGAGTCTGGTTCCTCTCACAGTTTCTTCCTCATATCATCTCAGGAGGTTTTACCTCACCACCGTCACCTCAGGCTTGATCATTAGGGATAGACGTTAAAGATAAATAATAACTTCATTTTAAACTTGTTATACCTGCAGCGCCATTGAATTCAATTCAATTTATTTGTATGAGTCCTAAATCCCTAGAAGTTCACTTGTTAGCATTTCCGGTCCTGAAGTCGGAATTTTGAATGGGTTTGAGGTTCAGTGTCTGATATCTGAAATCAGGTCTGTGGTTAACACGAGCTCACGATATGTTCATGTTTTATTCTACATCACAATACACCACTCCTAATGTTTTAAGCTTTTATGTCTCCTGATAAAGGTGATTGACTCTGTAACTAGTGGCTAACCAGAACAGCAGAGGTTTGTCTGGGACAATAA
>NC_062530.1:885314-890314 GCF_022655615.1 Tachysurus fulvidraco | reverse complement strand
ATTACTGAAGTGTACAGATTACTGCAGTCCTACGACACACTGTGTACAGAACAAAGAACTGAGAAACAGGACAAGTCTCAGTCATCGTATTTCTCTTTATTCATTTAAATCATCACCATGAAAGGTGCCAATAATTCCAGCATGTGTGGCTCTAAGAAACAGGACTCTGATTGGATGACGCTCAGTCAGTGATAAAACTCAGTCAGGGTTTGATGTTTGTATTAATGGACGCAGGCATTAATCAGAGACGCTTTTTGATTCCACACTAAAGCTGTAGAAACAGCAGATATACAGATACCACACGTTCTCAGGAAATGTGCTGACACTTCAATCGCTTCCTTCTCTATTAGCCATAAGAGCTGACAGCGTGTTGGTGACTGGTGTCAAAACACAAACAAACGTGTTATGATGTAAAAATATCCCACCAAAATGCTCCCACTGTGGGAGCAATTAACGATAATTACACCACTGAAGGGCTCAGGCTCAGAGTTCAGGACAGACAAACGCATGTGCAAATGGAGGGATCTGCAGGGGCTCCAGGGACATGGGGTGGAAGGGGGCAGATTGGTGGGGTAATTCACAGTTCACGGTTTAGTCCCATGTGGCGCAGCTGAAAGCGTTCAGCATAATGTCAGGAGATTATGAGTTCACCTCCTGATTACACTACAACCATCCGTGCTAAAGTAATCCACTGTGCTCTCGGGGTGGGAGGGGCATAAACTCAATCTCCTGTCAATCACAGTGGCATTAACCAATCATTCATGTCTACAGTTTGAGCTCATGTACTGTATGTGTAAGAGGGCAGCGGTTATAAAGATACAGAGCTGCAAATATTAGAGCACAAAAGGCTTGTGTACAGTAAATACAGGTACAAAACCATTTCAACACAATTTATAATCCAACTCTGACACCTAACAGAAGCGAATAGGATTGTGTAGTATTTCTATGAGCCATAAAATGAGTAGTAATAGTAATAGTAGTGTTGGAGATGCATTAGTATTAGTAGCAGTATTAAGTCTTTAGTGGTTAAGATGTAGCTCTGCTGTACCCTTGGCCTTCACCTTCAACTGCTCAGGTGTATAAATGAGAAGAGAATCTGCCAAGTGACATGAATGTAAATGTAATAATACTATAAGCGGGTTTAGTTATACTAGTAGCAGTACTAGTGCTGGTGGTAGTAATATGTGCAGTAATAGCACACAGACAGGTTTGAGTGTAAAGTTGCTGAAAGAAAGAAAGAAAGAAAGAAAGAAAGAAAGAAAGAAAGAAAGAAAGAAGGAAGGAAGGAAGGAAGGAAGGAAGGAAGGAAGGAAGGAAGGAAGGAAGGAAGGAAGGAATGAATGAATGAATGAATAAATGAAAGAAAGAAAGAAAGAAAGAAAGAAAGAAAGAAAGAAAGAAAGAAAGAAAGAAAGAAAGAAGGAAGGAAGGAAGGAATGATAGAATGAATGAATGAATTAATTAATTAATTAATTAATTTCATAATTAATTATTATATTAATGAAAGAAGAAAGAAAGGAAAGAAAGAAAGAGAAAGAAGAAAGAAAGAGAAGGAAGGAAGGAAGGAAAAGAAAAGAAATGAAAGGAAATAATGATGATTAATGAAGAATGAATGAATGATGAAAGAATGAGTAGGGGTAAAGAAATAGATAGATAAGAAAGAATGAAAGAAAGCAGGAGGAGTGCAAGGAAGGAAGGAAGGAGGAGAGGAAGGAAGGAATGAATGATATGAATAACTCGAAAGAAAGAAAGTAAAGAAGTGGAAGAAGAAAGAAAGAAAGAAAGAAAGAAAGAAAGAAAGAAAGAAAGAAAGAAAGAAAGAAAGAAAGAAAGAAGGAAGGAAGGAATGAATGAATGAATGAATGAATAAATGAAAGAAAGAAAGAAAGAAAGAAAGAAAGAAAGAAAGAAAGAAAGAAAGAAAGAAAGAAAGAAAGAAAGAAAGAAAGAAAGAAAGAAAGAATGAATGAATGAAGGAAGGAAGGAAGGAAGGAAGGAAGGAAGGAAGGAAGGAAGGAAGGAAGGAAAGAAAGAAAGAAAGAAAGAAAGAAAGAAAGAATGAATGAATGAATGAATGAATGAATGAATGAATGAATGAATGAAGGAAGGAAGGAAGGAAGGAAGGAAGGAAGGAATTAATGAAAGAAAGAATGAATGAATGAAAGAATGAATGAATGAATGAATGAATGAATGAAAGAAAGACCGTTTCTCCTGAACTACATGTACAGCTAATTATATTGTGTCACTTTGCTCTGTGCCATTAGCTAATTACAAACCCTCCCATTAAGGTAATGCTGTAGATGTAGCTGTGCACCTGCTGATGTACCAGGAGCTCGTATGAGACTCTGTAAAAGGAAACAAACCATTTGTTTTGTTTTGTTTTGTTGTTACCTGAATTTCCTGTTGATTCTCTGGAGATGAATGGATCATGAATCACCAGGAAATCATCCACATTTGACAAGTTTAAGAAGAAGAGAGCAGATAATATTGACTGATATTTCTGAGAGATGTTCCAGAAGCACACAGCAGTAGAGAGGTCTGATCTGATCTGATCTGATCTGATCTGTCACTCTTCTGTCACCTGACAACAAATCCTCTCCATCTTAAAGCTTAACAGTCCTGTTTGTCATACACCGTGGTTCATTTCTGTACTTTAGCAAGTGTTTTGTCCTGACAGAACTAATAAGACAGATCAAGGTTAAACCACATACATGCAGGTTGTCAAAAACTGACCGCTGTAATTAATGCACGAGAAATAAAAATAAATAAATAAATAAATAAATAAATAAATAAATAAATAGATAGATAAATGGGGGGGACACGGTGGCTTAGTGGTTAGCACGTTCGCCTCACACCTCCAGGGTCGGGGGTTCGATTCCCACCACCACCTTGTGTGTGTGGAGTTTGCATGTTCTCCCCGTGCCTCGGGGGTTTCCTCCGGGTACTCCGGTTTCCTCCCCCGGTCCAAAGACATGCATGGTAGGTTGATTGGCATCTCTGGGAAATTGTCCATAGTGTGTGAGTGAATGAGAGTGTGTGTGTGCCCTGTGATGGGTTGGCACTCCGTCCAGGGTGTATCCTGCCTCGATGCCCAATGACACCTGAGATAGGCACAGGCTCCCCGTGACCCGAGACGTTCGGATAAGCGGTAGAAAATGAATGAGTGAATGAATGAATGAATGAAATATGGTGATGCATTTAGGAAATAAAGCAAAGCTTAAATGCTTTACTGCTGAGAGATTCACAAAATAGCTTCCATGGATCCACCACTGTATATATACACATATAAACACACTCTTTGCTGTTATTATTATATTAATATTTTATTGCTCACTGAACACTTGACTTCATTAAAACATCTTCATCATAACTTTAGCAAATGATCCCACTTTGACCCTCAGGTGCTTTTGCTTCTCTAAACAAATTAAAATGTGATTCTTGGGGAATTAACCAGCAATTTATTCAGTCAAAATAATGATTTAAAGAGCTTCATTTCCTGCTTTGTTAAATTTTAATTCGATTCTTAAATGTGAGGACATGATAAAAGCCTTTCGTCTGCATCTCTTTCCCACAATTCCTCCTGAATCTGCTCAGTTTCACACAGACACAGAGGTAGAACCCACCGGGCCTGCAGGTGACACGACTTAATTATAAAATGAGGCCTAATGATTCACGATCAGAGACAGAGGCGACTAACGGAGTGTAAAATTAGATTAAACAGAGCCGGCGGGGGAAATGTGTACATCTTCTTTAATATAACATGTCATCTGTTAGCGGTGTGACGCCGAGGCTCATAAAGAGGCAGAGCTGTAATAAACACCACAACCAGTTATAATCAGTCATAGTGTTTAGAAAAGAGACGGGGGAATTCAGGCGTGAAAGTGTAATGAACTAGTTAAACAACAGTGTGTGTGTGTGTGTGTGTGTGTGTGTGTGTGTGTGTGTGTGTGTGTGTGTGTGTGTGTGTGTGTGTGTGTGTGTGTGTGTGTTATGGTGTTTCACTTTGTGTTACAGTGTTTCAGAAACAACACACATCCTGAAATGTTTTATTACTCTTATACTACAGCTCATTATGCTTGTTACCATAGAAACAAAGAAGTTGCAGCGCTGCCTCTGACTGTTACAAAGCATTGACACTGGAGACTCCTTCCATACAACATGCACAGCACACAGCTCTGTGAATGAGCTGTTACTATAGAAACGCTCTTATTGTTATAAGCACAATAAAAGTCCACAATATTAAATGTAGCTATAAATGGATAAAAGTATGACCTGCCGTTCTAACTAACATCGGGATTGTTCGTTCTTTACTGTGGAATAAGAGCAATAAAACACGGAAGAAAGTAATTGACATGTTTTGATAACAGCAACTCACACACACAAATACACAGACCACACACACATTCCACACAAACATTCCACACACACACATATTCCACACACACATACACCACACACATACACACCACACACACTTTCCACACGCACACACATTCCACACACAACCACACAAACAAACACACACACACACACACACACATACACACACATTCCACACACGTTCCACACACACATTCCACACACACACACATTCCACACACAACCACACACTCACACATACACACCACATACACATTACACACACACATTCCACACACACACACACACACACATACACCACACACATACACACCACACACACATTCCACATTCCACACACAACCACACACCACACACACATTCCACACACACACACACACATACACATTCAACACACACCACACACACATTCCACACACACACACACACACACACATTACACACACACACACACACACACATTACACACACACACACACACACACACACACACACACACACACATTACACACACACATTACACAAACACACACACACACACATTCCAAACACACACACACACACTCACACACACACACACACACACACACACACACACATTACACACACACAAACACACA
>NC_062530.1:815314-877814 GCF_022655615.1 Tachysurus fulvidraco | reverse complement strand
TCAGCTTTCAGCTTTGAGAAAGAAAACTTGTAGATTTTAAGAGAATAGAGAAATCCAATTCCGTACATGACAGTAACAGCAGGCGTGCAGCAGCGCCCTCTGGTGGAAAATAAAATATAAGCAATACGTAATTCCACTCAAATACACGTCATAATTTAAAATAGTTAATATTAATCAATAATAATTAACGTATACGTAGTTTATGTGTTTATTATATTTAATGTACATTTAGCTTTAGGTTTAATATTTAGAGAATTCATGATTATTAAAAAATATACATTGTTTTTCTACATATTTGAAGTCATGATTAGCAAAAATTACAACAAAATAAAAAAATACGTATACAATTTAATAAATTAATTATTAAAAAATCAACTTTATGTAGTTATTTATATAAATGTTATTCGTATTAATAATGTTTATAAATAAATGGCTTAAATAATTATAAATATAAGTTGAATATACTGAATATACATAATTATTATTTATTTGTAACTAATATAATTTTTCTTTTCCCATATTTAATAAGTTCCTACAGTAGGTCTTTAGCAGTTACAATATTATTTTTTCAAAAATATAAAACAAAATAAATGTACTTCAGAATCAGAATCAGAATCAGGTTTATTGAGTTGACACACACCAGGGAATCGGTTCCAGCTGTTTGTGACTCTCACAAATACAGACATAAATAACACGACATATACACTTATTGTGGTGCATTTCATTGTTTTATTTACTAATTTCTTATTGAGTTTTATTTATTAAACCACAATAAAACAAGTTTAAATATACCGACTCTGTCCTGCTGAGGTTTGTCCCGCCCCCTCGATTCCATTGGTTCGATCCCACCCGAACTAGAACGACCCTTTTCGTGTCTCTCATTGGTTATCACGGAACGTCACTCAATCACAAAATCCCGCCCTCCTCCAACAGCAACAACCCGAGACACGAGAGCGCGCTCTACTCTGCTGTGTTGTTTGTGTCCTCGTGCACCTCTGTAACTCTATATAAGAACCCCCCCCCCTCAGCGCCATGTCTCAGTCTCCTGACAAACGCCGTAAGATGGAGTGTGCGCTCGCGCAGCTGAAGAAGCACACGGTGGTGGTCGCCGACACGGGAGATTTTAACGGTAAATTCAGCTGCTACTTCCTGGTGACAGCTCTCTCACACACCGTGTCTGGATTGCACGTTTTCTCTGTCACACACTTCGCTGTTTACTTTAATTAATACTGTGTTTAGCTGCTTTACAGTACTTTATAATAGTGTGCGCGTGCTTTAGCTATACAGCAGTGGTGTGCGCGTGCTTTTAGCTGCACAGAGCTGCGGTGTGCGCGTGCGTTTAGCTACACGGAGCTTGTGGTGTGCGCGTGCGTTTAGCTACACAGCTATCCCGCTCCCTCAGCACTGAGGCGTCAGTTAGCCTGTTAGCTACATTAATGCTAATGGATTATTATCCGATTAATAAATGTTATCTTAGGGAAATTTAATAAGCTCCACTTTGTGATATTTACCTAATTATTATTTAATTTTCGCTTCATGTAGAATTTACATTATCTGTAAAATTATCTGTTGACTTTATGGACACACTTTAGCTCCGGATTCGGAACAAAATCAGATTTTGTTTTGTCTGATTTTTAACCTGCTTTTATAAACATTTGAGTTCTTATACAGCTGTAATGTGAATCTATGGCTGTGCGTGACGTCACACACGTTCATTCAGCTCCAGTAGTCATCTGAAATCACTCAGTCTTCTCTCCTGATTTGTGCAGTGAAGTGACTAGTTAGTGAAGTGACTAGTTTAGTGAAGTGACTAGTTTAGTGAAGTGACTAGTTTAGTGAAGTGACTAGTTGTTGAAAGTGACTAGTTGTTGAAAGTGACTAGTTGTTGAAATCACTCAGTCTTCTCTCCTGATTTGTGCAGTGAAGTGACTAGTTAGTGAAGTGACTAGTTAGTGAAGTGACTAGTTAGTGAAGTGACTAGTTAGTGAAGTGACTAGTTAGTAAGGTGACTAGTTAGTGAAGTGACTAGTTTGTTTGAAGGTGACTAGTTTGTTTGAAGGTGACTAGTTGTTGAAAGTGACTAGTTGTTGAAAGTGACTAGTTGTTGAAAGTGACTAGTTGTTGAAAGTGACTAGTTGTTGAAAGTGACTAGTTAGTGAAGTGATCAGTACAGTGGTTCAGGATGTTGTAAAGTGACTGTAGGCATTAAAGAGAACTGATACGAGACTGTAGCCTTGCTGTGTCCTGTGAGTTTAGTTTATCAGCAGGATGTCAGTAACAGATCTTTACACGTCTCCTCACTTTCATCCTCACACTAATGAAATGAACACGGGAGGAAAATGTGCAGGTCACCTGGTCATACGCTCTATTTATAACTCGGCATCCAAACGGTTAAAGATGTGATGGAGTAAAGACAAGAAGGCGATCATTTATTCATAATCACAAAGTATTCAGGTTTCCAGAAGTTCCTTTATTGTTTTTTCCCTTTAATTTGTCGTTCGTTTGTGTTTTATTTTAAATAGGTCGAGACTGTAGGTGTTCACCACCGAGTAAACACAGGTTATCAGTAAATGGTGAAATGATCAGTGTGTTATCACTTCAGTATTTAATAAGGTGTAAGTTTCGTAAGAGTACTCAAGTACAAATCTGTATAACCCGAGAGAAAGTCTCAGAAATAGACTGTTGTTGTTTTTTGTGTGTGTGTTTTTCTTTCTTTTTTTTCTTCTACTTTTTTTTATATCGAATCGGGAAGTTTGAAGCAATCCGGTCTTTGCTCATTGTCTGTGGTGCAAAGCAAACATTTCCTCATTTCTTGCGAAGTCAGTATGACGAGACAGAAACCAGCAGATCAGGTCACATTTTGGTTTTCTGTCTCCGGATCAAGTGTCCCGTCTCTCACCGTGTCCCAATTAAAAATAATAACTTCATATAAATAGTCAGCACAAAGTTTCATTTAATTCCAGATTGTGTATCAAAATTAATTAAAAATTGCTCTTTTTATAGAACCATTTTAAAGCACTGGGTCAAATATTAAAATAAATAAAATTAAAAAAAAAGTAACAGAATGCAGAAGATAAAAAAATGTAAAAATGAGTACAATAAATAAGGTGAGTGAACACAAATGGAAAATAAAATGAAGTGTATGTAAGTCTTAAAAGATTTAATGTGTAAAAAAAATCAAATCGATTTTCTTTTAAGTTTAGAAATGACTTAGAAATGAATCTTGGACACTTAAGGTTTATGATTAAAGGTTAACATGGAGATTATTTAAGCTTATTTTAAACTTTGTCCTTGTTTTCTGTGTAAAACCCCTTTTTTGTCTTTTTAGTAGTTAGTAGGGTTTATATATATATATATATATATCATGCTATAACTTTACATTTACACTAGCAACAGGAAAGTCATCACTTTTTTTTTTTTTGTACCGTATGACACGTTTATTCACGTTATTTGCATGAAAAGATAAATGTTAGGAACTTGTGGAAGGACGGTTTGCGGTGGGGAACTGGAGAAACGTCGGACTTATGTACGTCGCTCTGGATAAGGGCGTCTGCCAAATGCTGTAAATGTAAATGTCGGACCATGTGGCGTAAGATCAAACTCGCTTTACACGTTTCAGCACCGAACCTGATGTGCATGGAACATAGAAACATGAAAAAGTCTCTCATTGAAAACAATAATCTAAGAACAAATAAGAACCAGCACAGTGTACGGCTAAATATCCGCTTTAGTGAAGAATTAAATTTGTTAGAAAATGCATCGTATAGTAGGTCTGAGTTTATCCAGGTACTCGGTGTTAATTACGTTTTTAAAAAAAAACTCAAACTCGTGCAAAAGACCTTCATCACTCAGTCCTGTATATGACTGCATTAAAATGTACAGTTTCCCTTCAACAACAGTGTGAATGTCACCAGTTTCTAAAGCAAGCTTAAAGTGTTGTAATATGGTGCAAGAATGGAAGGAAGGTTCTCTTTTCAATCCTTCTCGGTTTGAACGACAGAATGAAAGCTGATCTGGGAACAGATAGAGAATGTTAAAGTTTAGCACAGCCATGTTGTAAATCATTGATCACATAAATCAGCCCTTTTAAAGAAGGCTTACTTTGTGTGTGTGTTTATGGATAACACACAGATGGGATTCTTGTGCAATTTGTGAACTCGCTGAAGCTTGTGATGTGATAAGAATGAAAAACGATGAGCTGTGTGACTTACAATATGTTCGGTTTGGAGTTGATTACTCTTCTGCAGTTTGACTACTAAAAGTTATTGTAATTAAATTAGCATATTTCTCAGACACGTGTATTTTTCCCGAAAGGCGGAATACTGATGAGAAATTGAGTAACTGTTGTGCTCTTATTACATTTCTTATGACCTCTACAGCGATTGAAGAGTACAAGCCGCAGGATGCTACGACAAACCCATCGCTCATCCTGGCAGCGGCAAAGATGCCCGCTTATCAGCATCTCGTGGACCAGGCCATTAAATATGGTACTGCCAGCGGCGGGTAAGAGATCTGACGAAGCTGCAGACCTTCATGTGTAGAAGAGCTGCATTTTAACATCACAGTAATAAAGCTGCTACGAGTCTGTAATCACTCCAAACTTATTTCTTTCCTTAGAATATAAAATGGCAGATGGGCTTAATCGTTAAAGATCCATATTTTGATAGTTGAGGCATTTTGATCACTCATTAGTTGAACGCTGCCCACTTTCAAGTACCCAATAATCTCTTGTCCTGGTTTTCCTGCTTATAACGTATGCATTTAATTATAAAAATCTTTTTTATTTATCTTTTTAGACTGTAAATGTCACTAACACATACGTTATATACATTGCTCTTCCTTTATCCAGAGCGTAGTAATAATTTATAAGTTTAAGTAGTTCATTATGTCCTGGTGTTATATTAGTGTAGTTTTCTAATAAGCGATTATATTTATAGAACTGAAGAGGAGCAGATCATGAACACGATGGACAAGCTGTTTGTTAGCTTTGGAGTAGAGATTCTCAAGAAGATCCCTGGTCGAGTTTCCACCGAGGTGGATGCCAGGTAATGTGTTGCATCTGATCCTACTCTGTTCACTGCTTGTGTTAAGGAAATGTTCAGGATTAATGATCCCTTTTCTTCCAGGTTGTCATTCGATAAAGATAGCATGGTGACTCGGGCACGGAAGCTCATCTCTCTGTACAAGGAGGCTGGAGTGAGTAAGGACCGAGTGCTCATCAAGCTTTCTTCTACATGGGAGGGCATCCAGGCTGGCCGGTATGGGTGTTAGTTTTGTTTGGGTGGTTAAAATATCAACTCTCAATGAAATTTAATAATTTGGTGTTTGCCTGTAATTCTCAGGGAGCTGGAGGAGAAAGATGGCATCCACTGCAACATGACCCTGCTGTTCTCCTTCGCCCAGGCGGTGGCTTGTGCCGAGGCCAAAGTCACTCTCATTTCACCTTTTGTTGGCCGTATACTGGACTGGTACAAAGAAAACACCGACCGCAAGTCTTACGAGCCACACGAGGACCCTGGTGTGTAGACACGATGATTATTTTTTAATATATTGCGATATGAAAGTGGAATTATTTTAAAATACTGTGTGTCTATGTATAAAATAATGTTTTAGGATTCATCGATCAAAACTTTCAAACATTCCCGAATCTTCCTTTATACATAGAAGATATTGAGGTCATGTGACTTAGGCCTTAAAATCATTGTTTCGAATTTTCCGAGTGGTTCATATTTCTTCTATTTTGTTTCTCAACAAATATTATAACTTTACATCAATTCTGTATTCAGAACGGATTAGTTTTGTTGACTGATATTTTTTATAACAGTTCTGCCTGGAATGCAAAATCATAAATGTGTAGGTTGTGGCCATAACACCACCCTCATCTCACCACCTGGCTGATTATTGTACCTTAACAGCATCACACCCTCAGTGTTTGCAACAGATTTTGTTCAGTCTTGTCCTGTAACCCTGACGTTTTTGTCTCTTCTGTGTTTTCTGCTCATACAGGTGTGGTCAGCGTAACAAAGATCTATAACTACTATAAGAAGTTTGATTACAACACCGTGGTTATGGGGGCATCTTTCCGGAACACTGGAGAGGTCAAGGCTTTGGCTGGATGTGACTTCCTCACCATTTCCCCAGGACTGCTGGGAGAACTGAGTAAGGATCACAGCTCCGTGTCCCCGACTCTCACTCCAGAGCAAGGTCTGTATCGTGAGCACTCTTAAACTGTAAAGAGAGTGTCTGGGGAAGGTACTTAGTGTGTGTGTGTGTTTGTGTGTGAGCAGCGAAGGCTTGTGATCTGGAGAAGATCCATCTGGATGAGAAGACCTTTCGTTGGCTGCACAACGAGGACCGCATGGCTGTAGAGAAGCTATCAGATGGCATCCGGAAATTTGCTGCTGATGCCGTGAAGCTTGAGGGCATGATCAAGGTGAGACCTTATAGCTGTGGGTTGGGTTTCACAAATGGGTTTTGACCAGTGATCCAATCAGGCTTGTAATTATTTTGTGTGTGTGTGTATGAGAGCATAAATGTAATCACTGTTTTTATATTCCACAGGAGAAGATGCTCAGTGTGAAAAACGGACAGTAACACTGTTTAAAACCACAAAGTCCCCTCGTGTCCCGAAACTCCTGATCAGCTTGTCACTACCGGCTGAAAGCAGGAACCGGCTGCTGAAGCTGAAACTCATTCCGTAGTCTTAAATCTCTTAGAACACAAAGAGCTCTTGCACTAATCAAAAACTGTGTGTTTTTTAGTTGGAGATAAAGTCCTGTGAGAATTAAACATTCCTATATTAAAAAATAATAATAATGAATAATGTGTTTTGGGGGGATAAACTGTACCAAAGGGACTAAACAGGCTAAGATGTTCACACTGATTATATTTTTTATTATAATAGAATAATGACCTACAGACCTACTCGTGCTTCAAAGTTTTAATAAAGAAACAGTATTGGGGAAAAATAAGGTGTTGAAATGTACTTATTAAACGTGTGTGTGTTTTGTTTGTAGTACAGACAGAGTATGTTTTTTTTATATTATATATATATATATATATATATATATATATATATATATAATTACACACGCATACTGTGTTGCTTTAAAGTTTGTGAACCACATTTCTACATAAATGTGACCTAAAATTGCATCAGCAACCAAAATTTCACCAAGTCCTAAAAGTCCACAAAGAGAACATGAACAAAGGATCCAACAAAATTATACTACTTCATTTAATTGAGAAAATTTATCCAACATTACAGATCTGTAACTGGCAGAAGTTTGTGAACCTTCAGTATTACAATATTTCAGTATCTGTTGTGACTCCTTGTGCAGTAATAACTGTAAAGTGTCCAGTAACTTTTGATGAGTTCTGTGTAACAGATTAGAAGAACTTTATTCCGTTCCTCAGTACAGAAGAGCTCCGTTGGCTTGGTCACTCTTTAATCATTCTTTGGTACACAGATTTGGTGCTTGTGATTGTTGTCTTGGTGTATCACCCATTTTTTTTCTTGAGATTCAGTTCATGGACAGATGTCTTGCAATTTTTATTTAGACATCACTGGAAGAATTCTGTTAGTACTCTGTTCCATGCATGATGGTAAGCTCCTGGTCCAGATACAGAAAAACAGGCCCAAAAGCATGATACTTCCACCACCATGTTTCACAGAAGGTCTAAACAGAAGGTTAAAGGAATTCTGTAGTTTCCTTGCTTTAAAATAATGCTTCTCATTTTAAAACAGTTTTATTTTGCTTTCATTCCTCCACAAATTATTTTCCCAAAAGTCCTCTGACTTGTCCACATGATCTTTAGTAAACTTCATGGACAGCAATGTTCTTTTTGGAGAGTGGTGACTTTCCCCTTTGTGACTCTGCACACCGAGGATATTCAGTGTTCACCTGATGGCAGACTCATGAACTTTAACATAGGCCAAAAAATGAATAAGTATAATATATTCGTCTGAACTGTTTGGGCCAAATCTATGCAGAAATATAGACATTTCTAAAGACTTCACATAAAATCATATGTATGTATGTATATATATATATATATATATATATATATATATATATATATATATATATATATATATATATATATATATATATATATATATAGGAGTAAGGATCAATATTGTTATTAAAAAATGTCAATTTCTAGTGTGACTAATTTCCATCAAAACTCTCTTAATTAGTTCATTATAAACTACATGAGTGCCAAAAGGAACTAACTGGTTTTACTCATGTTCCACATCATTAGATGTATAATGTATTCATCTCTAGTTGAATTGAAAAATTAAAGTCCTTAATAAACTGCAGTGGTGTAAGAGGAATAAAACCGTACAGGACTTGCTGTTATAGGAAAATAATCCTAAACAGTTCTTTCATCATGTCTCATCTCAGTGTTGATTATTTTCAGAGAGCACCATTTCCAAAAGTGTTTACTTGTTTATTGGAGTACAGCTTGTTTTCTCAGATCAGTAGATCTGTAGATATTTTGAAATTGGTTATTGCTCCTTTCAGGTTGTTGCTGTAATTCAGCTCTGGTGTAATTCTTTGCGGTGCAGCAAGACTCAGATCTAATCATTTGCAGCACATAATCTGATTATTTATCTGCTTATTCGATCTCAATGAGCAATGATTAAAGTTGTGGGGTTTTTTTTAATCCTGATAAAAGACTGATACAAGGTTTTCTTCTCTGGTGTGGAAACAGTTACAAGGTCCTGTGTTGGAAGGTTTTGGGAGATAAATAAAGGTTATTGGCTTCCTGAAAGGGTTTTGAGAAATTTTGAACATATATATAGATATAGAAGCACTAGTTTAAAAAAAAACATCTTCAAAGAAATATAAATGTCATTTTTCAGGAATAATTTAATAATAATGAAATAATCATCCAAAAGGTTTGGTCTCATATTATTCTGAAATATGGTTAAATATGTTTAACACTAATAACTTAAATGTGCAAAATATTCTTTTACCTTGTAATAAATATATTATCTGAGATTTAGTGCTTAGCGAACGCTTTGTGCGTTCATTGCAGTGCATTGTGGGTTTTCTTGAACACACTGGATTTCCTGCATCTCACTTGTGTTAAATCCAGAAACTGCACTGTGTAAACACCTCAATGTCACTGGTGAGAAACTGACCGTGCTGATAATTAGCAGGAAGTAACCTGGAAGATTAACACACGCTGTACATGGAACAAACTGCAACTCCCACTGAAAATAAAGATTCATTGAGTGAGTCATAATAATAATAATAATAATAATAATAATAATAATAGAGTGTGAGTTAAGACAGACGGGACTTTGTTAAACTTCACTGAAAGTTAAGCACAGACACGGGACCTACAGTAATATCAGTTATAAAATGTCTTCTGTTTTTATATCATACAGATTTAAAGACCCATTGCAAAATATAATACACTGAACATTTCAATAATATGATAACTGAACAGTGAACAGTTCAATAATACGTCAGCTGAACACTGAGCAGTTCAATAATATGATAACTGAACAGTTCAATAATATGATAACTGAACACTGAACAGTTCAATATTATCATAACTGAACACTGAACAGTTCAATAATACAACAACTGAACACTGAACAGTTCAACAATATGATAACTGAACAGTGAACAGTTCAATAATACGTCAGCTGAACACTGAACAGTTCAATAATACGTCAGCTGAACACTGAACAGTTCAATAATATGATAACTGAACAGTTCAATAATACGACAACTGAACACTGAACAGTTCAATAATAAGGTAACTGAACACTGAACAGTTCAATAATACGACAACTGAACACTGAACAATTCAATAATATGATGACTGAACACTGAACAGTTCAATAATACGACAACTGAACACTGAACATTTCAATAATATGATAACTGAACACTGAGCAGTTCAATAATATGATAACTGAACACTGAGCAGTTCAATAATATGATAACTGAACACTGAACAGTTCATTAATACGGCAACTGAACACTGAACATTTCAATATTATGATAACTGAACACTGAACAGTTCAATAATACAATAACTGAACACTGAACAGTTCAATAATATGATAACTGAACACTGAACAGTTCATTAATACGGCAACTGAACACTGAACATTTAAACCCACACTTTTTTCTAGTAAAAAATTATAAACTGACATTAATGTGGTTTGAATGGGAGCACAAAAAGTATTAGCACAAGAATCATATTTGATATTTCTAATATTAATTATAAAACAAATCATTAAAACAGGAGAGGAGAGTCACAATAGTCGGTTCATGTCGGTTCACTGATTCAGGGAATCTAGCCTCCACTGGGAAAAGCATGAGCATGGGCCAATCACAGGCTCTGACTCGAAGACACGCCCATCTGTCGTGGTCGGGGTGGGGTTCTGTCCTGTAGTACCTGGGGCACTAAGGAGGAACTTTTACCTCAGAAGAAGCGTCCGGTTCATTACATTATTCATTCTTAAATCTTTGGTGAAGAAAGTTGGTTTTATTTTTCTAGGAAAGCTAAATCGTGTAAATACCGTGATTTATTTAGTCCGAGCTTCATCACTACATCTGCTGCTTCATCTCACGGTTACAGGTAACATTTCTGCTGCCTCGAGCTACAGCTAACTAGCATTCAGTGCTACAGCTAACTAGCATTCAGTGCTACAGCTAACTAGCATTCAGTGCTACAGCTAACTAGCATTCCGAGCTAAGGGCTTTCTCTTTTATTTGCTTTTATCTATTTTTTTTTCTATCTATTTTATCTATTGCTTTCTTTAATCTTTACGGTTGTCTTAAAACTATAGAATGTAAATATGAGATAATATTAATAATGATCATAATGACGAGTGCTTGCAGTTTTATGACATTTATGACATTTACTGCTGCTAACATTTCCAGATTAATGTTTGTATGTATTTATATTTATTTAATCTTGATGCTTGGATTAAAATCCTTGGTCTCTGGGAATTTGTTGTAGTGTCAGATTTTGAGATTTCAGACCTCACACAAACCTCAGGATCAGAAAAGACGTGAATGAATTTCGACCTTTGTGTTATTGTTGGAATCACGTTATAAAGCAGCTTGATGTTAATGACAGCGTCTGTGATGTTAATGACCTGTGTTCAGACAGATAAACCCCTAATGATGAAGGAAATCACTTTTCCACTGAGAGAAACACGAGAACAAGCACCAGCGTTAAAGCATAACCTTCAGCACGGTTACTCACTCAGCCTCTATTATAATCACCATTTATACGTCCAGACACAAATATTTATTCGTGACTGATCCAGACTCTGTGTATATAATCTCAGGCTCACATCACTTCTGCACTTCTTGTTTATTAGAGAGAGAGAGAGAGAGAGAGAGAGAGAGAGAGAGAGAGAGAGAGAATGGCCTGATCCATCATGAGTAGTCATAACAATAATCTCTGGCTTGTCTCAACTCATTTTGTTTTACTCATCTGTTACAGGAACAGAGAGATGGAGAGAGACAGAGAAAGCAAAATAGTAATGGAGAGAGAGAGAGAGAGAGAGAGAGAGAGAGAGAGAGAGAAAGAAAGCAAAATAGTAATGGAGAGAGAGAGAGAAAGATGAATAGATAGATAAAGATGGAAAGATGGACAGAGAGAGTTTCCGTTTTTCTATAAGTAATAATTTGCCGTGTGTCGTTCTGTTATAGTGAACTAATCAGTCAAGTTGTGATGACTAGTTACTGTTAGCACCCAGAGCTGATTGTTTTCCTCTATCTGCACGTCCTAAAGTGGTTTATTCCTCTTACACCACGGCAAGTTACCAACAATTACAATCTTTAAAATGCATTAAAGGACATTACACCATACTTTTACATTAGATTTTTATCAGGAAAAAGGTATTATAAAATATCGACATGTCAAAATAGCATATAATTGTCCAGCAGAAGTTCTGCATGAAGTTAAAAGCTTAGAAAATAATAAGATTTATAAATACATTTGGCCTGTGAGGGTTAACGAGTTTGCCCTGAACCATAAAGAGTTCACAGGGTTCAGTGAAAAGACTTTTATTTGCACTAAATTCACACAAACTTAAAGGGATTGTGTGTGTGTGTGAGAAAGAGAGAGTGTGTGTCAATCATGCGACACTACACAGATGCTTTTTGTCTTCTAGGCAAATCCTTAGCCCTCACTAAAGGGTGCGTTTATTTATGAGCATGATCAATAATGACTATGTTCTCAAAGTAAATCTAGCAGTGGTTAGTGTGTGTGAGCAGAACCATGGTGTGGCTTAATTGTTCTTGAACCAAACAATTTGACTCTGAATCGATTCTGAATCGATTCACATGCAGGAAATGATAACAATAACAGTAATAGTTGTTGTTATGATGTTTTTGCTGCATATTGATGCAGAAATCTACACAGCAGCCATTGTGTGTGTATATGTCTCTTTTTAGAATGGGTTTGAACACAGAAAAGAATGACAGATGTGGGACCGTGTGCCTGAAGTACCTCCTGTTCATGTTTAACTTCCTGTTTTGGGTAAGTAGCTGTGTCAGACATGAGAAGATCTATAATGTGTGTATAAGAAGTAAGCCATGCCCCATTTCATAATGACATCACCACAATAATAGCTATGTTTGAGCTTCACTTAGATCATGTGTTTGCTCTCTCTCACTCTCTCTCTAACTCTCTTTCTCTCTCTCACACACAAACACTGTTACTGTCCTCCCAGCTGGCAGGGGGCGCTGTTTTGGCTGTAGGATTGTGGACTCTAGTAAAGAAGAGCGACTACATCAGCCTGCTGTCCTCCAGGATCTACGCCGTGTCGGCCTACATACTGTGCCTGGCCGGGGTTATCGTCATGGTAACAGGGGTTCTGGGCTGCTGCGCCACCTTTAAGGAGAAAAGGCGACTTCTGAGAGTGGTGAGATTCGAAACACACACAATTAACACAAACATTTGAAAATGACATTTCTTCAAAATTGGAATACGATCTAACACATTTATACTTCAGGTTAATTCGAACTTGTACAATTTACGCTACAAGCTAAACTAAATCTTCAAAAAGATGATTATTTAATGTTCTGACAGTTTATATTGGAGTTAGGGGCGGAGTTAAGAGCTGAAATGCCTTCAGTTGTAGAATTAACAAAACCAGACAAAGGCTCGTTGTCTGCTGCATTTTTGTGTCTTGTGCTGAAAGAGGAGATGCGATAGTTATCAGAAAGGACGGAGTAGAAAGGAGGAACCACACGACCCACAAGGAGAAGTGAGACTTTTACATTAAGGAAGCTCTGTCTAAGTCATTTATATTGTTTACGCCTTCCTCTAGCTCTCTCTCTCTCTCTCTCTCTCTCTCTCTCTCTCTCTCTCTCTCTCTCTCTCATCCCCCCCAGACACGTCTGAGCAGGTAGAAAAATGCACCTCTTCGTCCCTGCTCAAATTCTCACTAGTTCAGATCAGACAGATGGATTTTGCCTTTCAGACACAGTGAGTCATTAGTGAGTAAAGACGGATAAAGACTTCATCTACTGGAAGCTTCACACCTCATTGTTACTCACAGTAAAATGGTCAGAGTGATGATTTAATACAGAAATCATGCACATCAGTATTCAGACCTCAGCAGTAACCCTCGGGGGTGTGACTTAATTGTGTGCGTGATGTCGTCTGATGTAAATAATGTGTCGAGAGATTCGCCTTCGTTCACTTTATTTATTTCTTTTATCTTTCAGTATTTTGTCCTGCTGATGTGCATCTTTCTTCTGGAGGTCCTGGCTGGAGTTTTGGCGTACATCTACTACCAGCAGGTGACATTTAACTGCTCTTCTAGAGGTTTCATGTAATTATTAGTATAAACCTACAACATGTTGTGAAAAGCTCATCTTTATTCACTTTTGTTTGGTTTGATCTGTGCAGCTGAGCGACGAGCTGAAGACTAACCTCAAGAACACAATGGTGAATAAATACCAGCTGCCGGAGCAGAACCACATCACGGAGGCTGTGGATAAATTACAGCAAGAGGTAATAATAATAATAATAATTTTTTACAGTTTGTTTGTGAACCTCAGTGATTTTTATGTTTGCTTCAGTTTAAGTGCTGTGGCAGCAACAGCTCGTCTGATTGGAGGGACAGCATTTGGTTCAACGAAACAGAGTCATTGGATAAAAGATTCGTACCAGACAGCTGCTGTAAGACCGTCACGGAGCTGTGTGGAAAAAGAGATCATCCCTCAAACATTTACAAAGTGGAGGTGAGCGAGAACAACCCAGTGTTCATGTGGGTGTCTTCAGAGTTCTCCAGGTTTTCTCTTAACGACATTTCAATGGGTGTCCAGCAGGGGCAGCAGTAGCCGTGTGTGCGCGCGTGTGTGTGTGCCTGCCTCTTTGTGTGTGTGTGTGTGTGTGTGTGTGTGTGTGTGTGTGTGTGTGTGTGTGTGTGTGTGTGTGTGTATGTGCACGTTTGTGTGTGTGCCTGTGTGTGTGCCTGTGCGTGCCTGTCTGCGTGTGTGTTTGTGAGTGTGTGTGTTTGTGAGTGTTAAACTTATTAGCACTTATTCAGTCTTGTTTTGAAGTATTAAAATACAGATTTAGGGATTTGATGGGACACTAAACAGGATAAACGTATATAAATATCATGTTTTTACAATCAGGATTTCTACAGAACCTTAAAGTCTTCATTTAGATTTTTTTTTTAAATAGAATTATTGTAATAGATTTAGTTCCAATTTAAATGTGATGAATGTTTTGGGAAAAGTGAATGTTTAAATTCTCCATTTTATTCCCAGGGCGGCTGCATCGCTAAGCTGGAGAACTTCATTATGGACCACTTAAAGCTGATTGGTGCTGTGGGAGTGGGCGTGGCTTGTGTACAGGTGAGCTTTGTTTGTTTTTGTTCTGGACTCTGATTGGTCAGGAGACCGCTCTGGATTAGAGAGTCTACCAAATGTCATAAATGTAAAGGTCACGAGTTCATATGAATGTTTTTGTTCTAATACGTTATTGTTTGTATAGTAACATGATTGACGGTGTTCGGTGGAATGTGTAACACAGGTTTTACACTCCTTTACGGCGTATAAACAGGTTGCGTTGTTTTGTAAGAATAAGAATTAACTTTTAAACGTATTAAAGCCGTAACACGTCGCTCAGTAAATAAAGATTGTGTGAGAACTCATGGTGTAACGATTTGTTTTGTTCTTTCAGATCGTGGGGATGATTTTCACATGCTGCCTCTACAGGAGTCTGAAAGCAGAGCCGTACTGAACGCCGTCTTTATCTCACTTTGACGTAGCAGACGTTATCACACACCGTTAGAACTTCATGTTGGTTGTTTTTGTGCCACTCGGGAACCAAAAGTGCCTGTTAATGAAGAGGATCAGTAGGTGATAAGAGTTTAGAGAACACTTGAAATTGTAGCTCGTTTGCGTGCCTTTTAATGAAAGAATGAATTTCATTAACCCCTTAATGACTGACTACTGTTTTATATACGATATCCAATATATGGGATATTTATTTGTTTTGCATATTCTTTATAATTTATACCGTTTTATTTTTTAAAACACATCTGAGCATTTTAACTCCTGGCTTGTCATCAGATACAACGTACAAGCTTTTATAACCGGTGTAAGGTTCCAGGTCCAGCAGATCATCACTGATATCATGTCAGTTTTAGATTATCGTGTTATAACAGACGGGAAAATTAAGTTTTGTATTAAATCTTGTCGTGACTGAGAGCTTTACTCTGTCTTACATTTCACTTCTGTAACAGCAGAAATAAACACAATCATTTGTTTTACTCACGGCGTCTTTATAAAGGAACATGAGATATATCTGATGTGTTGTGTGAGTGCTGTGTGCTACATCCATGTCTGAGTGATTTCTGTTAGTTTAACATTTTTGTAGATGGTGCTTTTGAGAACATGTGTAAGTTTTTAACTGTGCTGTGTGTCCATCTGTCTATCCATCCGTCCATCCACTTATGCATTCATTTATACAGCTTTAAACACCTGACAGGTCGTGTGCCTGTGTTTGTCTGTGTTTGTGAGTGTGTGTGTGTGGGTTTGTGTATATGTGTTTGTGTATGTGTGTTTGTTTATGTTTTTGTGAGTGTGTGTGTGTTTGTATATATGTGTGTGTTTGTGTATATGTGTGTATATGTGTTTGTGAGTGTGTGTGGGTTTGTGTGTGTTTGTGTATATGTGTGTGTTTGTGAGTGTATACAGGATGTGTGTGTTTGTGAGAATTAATTTTCACCATGATCTATGATTTGCTTCTGTTTCTTCTTTTCTTTTGAACTCCTCTTTGGTTATCTGATTTGTTTGGGTTTGCTTTACCTGTGGAGTTTTTCAGTGCAATGTTAATTTTGTATTTGCATGTTTGCAAATAAATTTGCATCTGACGAAGGATGATCTGATTTTGCTCTGAGACCTTTGTGAAGATGTACAGAGATTTCTGCATGGACCTGTCACCTGTCCTCAGGAACACTACAGATGTAACTTTACTACACAGCACTACAAAAAAGCACAGATACACAACAGACAGTGTGAGACGTGCAAAATCTCGCTCTTCTCTGTAATGTCTTGTGCTCGGACACACTGCAGTTCCCGGACTAAACAGTGAGACAACTGGTTGTCCTTCTGAAGATGAGGCAGGTGGGTCAGAGGCAGGTGGGTCAGAGACAGGTGGGACAGAGACAGGTGGGACAGAGACATGTGGGTCAGAGACGTGGGTGGTAGCAGATGTGACATTCTCAGTTGAACTGTTGGAGCTGTAGACGCTCTGCAGTGGGTTCAGGAGGATTTCTCTGTGTGTTTCATCACTAGACATTTTCCCGTTTGAGGAGATTAATATCGACAAATTTAACTATAAAGACGATCAGAGACATTTATATTGAGTTGGAAGGCCAAATAAAGACAAGTGAAACGACCATGAATAAATTTGCTTATGAAAAGCTTTAAGCTTCCACGTACGCCGTTTTGTTTACTTTGCTTTTGAATGTGTTTTAAATGAATCGAACATTAAGAGTTGAAAGAGTCGGCAGAGACGTCCTCAGAGACAGACTGAGCTCAGACGCTTCGGAGCAGAGATGAAATCCATCTTTTTACTTTTCCTGCTGGCAGCAGGTTGTGTTGTGGCTGTGGGTCTGACAAAAGAGTATATATTCATTAACTCTGCATTACAGTGGAATAAGGCTCAGACGTATTGCAGACAAAAATACAAAGACCTGGCCACCATCACCACTATGAAGGAAAACAATCAACTCTTTCCTGCTTCTTTTCTTTTTAGTTGGATCGGTTTGTACAACACATCAGGCACCTGGGAATGGTCTGATGGAGAACAGGCTTCTTTCTTTAACTGGTACAATTATCCACAAAATGATTGTGCCACCATTTTACCTTATTTTTATTATGGTAAATGGTATTCCTTCTCCTGCACAAACTCATTTACTTTCTACTGCTATCAGTTCCTGATCCTGGTGAAGGAGAAGAAGACCTGGGAAGAGGCTCAGGAGTTCTGTGAGACTCAGTACACTGGCTTGGTCACGGTGACCTCCAGTTCGAGTCTGCCGATACAAGAGACAGTGGGGACGGAGACGGAGAGCGTGTGGATCGGCCTGCATTTCGTGGATCGACAGTGGCTCTGGGTGATCGAGGAGCAGCCGGGGAGTCAGACACAGATCCTGGTATCAATGCCTTCATGTCCAGCTCAGTCTTACCGCTGTGGAGCTCTCAACACCACATCAAACACCATAAAGAACCACAACTGCAACGAGAGGCTGAACTTCATCTGCTACTGGACGTGAGTTAAAAATAATCAGAAACAAGAAGAAATCATGATTGTAGATTAAATTTCTGTTTTTCTGAACAGGTGATTTTACACAAGTTCAGACCTCCATCAAGAAGATTATACTGTATACTGCATCACACTGTATAATCATTTATTATTATTATTATTATTATTATTATTATTATTATTATTATTATTATTATTATTATTATTATTATTATTTATTTTTAGATGTCTTTATTAATATTTAACTATGTTTTAGCTTCTGGTAGACAAACTGTAACTGAACACCTGAGGAGGTTATGTGTTGGTGGAGGTTTAGAGTTTATAATAATGGAACACTTATGTGCTCAATTTAAAACCTTTAATCACTAAAAAGGAAACCGTAGATTCTTCAGAACAATAGTTATTAAATATGTGACGCAAAAACATTATTTCTCATGTACAGATTCTGATATTTGGATCAATATATTAATTTTAATGGCTAAATATAATATGCATTGATGTGTACATGTTTTTTACAATGACACCTAAATCACATGATTATAATGATTATATTGTAATGAATGCCATTGTTTTTGTTCAATAGTTTAAATTATATAGTTATGAATGTTCTGATTTGTTATTTCTCATGTTCTTGTTTATTCCCCTTATATTTGTCACCAATCATCATTTTGTAAATTAATATTTTTGTCAATTAAAAATTCTTGCCCAGTTTAGGATATAAATAAACAGTAGATTTCGAATTAAAAGAAGTTGTTGTCAATGAGCTCAATGTCTCCCTCTAGTGGTCGTAACGCACAACACATTCATTCATTCATTCATTCATTCATTCATTCATTCGTTCATTCATTCATTCATTTACTACCGCTTATCCGAACTTCTCGGGTCACGGGGAGCCTGTGCCTATCTCAGGCGTCATCGGGCATCGAGGCAGGATACACCCTGGATGGAATGCCAACCCATCACATGGCACACACACACACTCATTCACTCACACACTCACACACTACGGACAATTTTCCAGAGATGCCAATCAACCTACCATGTATGTCTTTGGACCGGGGGAGGAAACCGGAGTACCCGGAGGAAACCCCCGAGGCACGGGGAGAACATGCAAACTCCACACACACAAGGTGGAGGTGGGAATCGAACCCCCAACCCTGGAGGTGTGAGGAAAACGTGCTAACCACTAAGCCACCGTGACCCCCAGGCCCCAATTTATATTAGATAATTTTTAAATTATATTTTTAAATCAATTTATTTATATAAATAAATAATGATTTCTTGATGCATCTACACTAATGGACCACAATATATTGTATTTTTATCCAAAAGTGAACCAACTTTCAGTTAGTAGTTAAATTATACAGCACACTATATGATCCAGTAACATGTAGTAACATATTTTACATATATTCTCTAGGAGTTTCTGAGTCTCTCATTTTAAGGGATTTTTTGCTCACTCATGTTTACACTGTTGCTTCAGTTCTTGAATGTTTGAGGCCATTAGTTTATGTACAGCTCTTATAAAATCCCAGCACAATATCAATAGGGTTACGGTCTGTACTTTGACTTGTCTGTTCCAGAGCCTTCCTTTTTTACTTCACCTTTAATTCAATTATTTTCTATTTTGTATAGCACATTGTCTCAAATCAGCTTTACAGGAATAGAGTAAGCTACATCACCACTCTGCATTAGGATGTAGTCAGGGCATATTACTTAATCAGACATCATCTGGAGTCTGAGAGATGCACTGAGCTCCACCTGCACTGCTGTGTGCTTCACACACACACACACACACACACACACACACACACACACACACACACACACACACACACACACACACACACACAGAGAGAGAGAGAACAGATAATACACTCACACTCGATAAAGTTTTGCATTCATTGTGAATTTGTAATTAGATGAATGAGTTTATCCTGTTATTAACTAGATCTGATTAATAATGTTAGCTTGTTAAGTGCTAAAAGAAGGATTGCTTATCACTTCTAAATAGTATGAATCCTGCTAGACAAGACTTTTGAAAAATCTTTGGGGTCCAGTGCCCCCTAGTGGACAAATCCTATTAACACCACTATTCATTAAACGTATATAATATTTCTTTCTCTTTTTTTAAAACTTCATTTCGAACCTGTTCAAAATACATCATACAGCTTTGAAACAGATTTAGTATCCATAGTACTGTAAATAAAATAAATAAAAAATAAAAAATGGATCAGGGAAGTGTGAAGTTTTAAACTTTACTTCCCTGTTGTAACGAGTCTGTTCCAGCAGGGGGAGCCACAGCACACAAATAGCTGTGCGTTGGGAAGCTCCATTCATTTTAAAACGTCACGATCATTTGTGTTTGTAGCTGAGTGTACAATAGATGAAGCAGTCCTATTTATTTAGGTAAGTATGTAAAAACGTTGCTTTCATTTATTACATCTATGATGATTTTTAGCAGAAGTTTTGTGTTTCAACTCAATGAACCTTTCTACTTCAGGCAGCGGTTGTGTATTTTGTCCTGCATCCTAGTTTTGTATGAAGACTGAGTGCTTTAAAAGTGAAACCAGTCACCTGGGGAAACATGGACCTTGGAGTTTAGAGCTCCATAGTTTGAGCACCGCTTTCTATTGGTTCCTTAATAGGAATTTTTTTTAATGGAGTGAGTTTTTTTTAATGGGTGATCACTTTGATAGCTTTGCTCTTTGTAAAGGCATAAACAGCACTGTGATGACTGGTGAGATTCTCTTCTGAATGTTTCTCTTGCATTTTTCCTCCATTTGTCGTCTGTGCTTTGTTTGTTCTCTCGTGTGATCTGTGTGTTCAGACGTTATTTAGAAGAAAAGTGTATCACAACTGACAGTGAGCACCTTCACCATGACCCCTGTCCTCTCTAACACTGCAGCAAGACCATCAGCAATAACACTGGAGCTGCTGAAGGTATTAAACCAAGCTACAGAGATACGTATTACAAGATGAGTATATGCATGTTAACCTGTCACATGGAATCCATTTACAGTACATGACAGGGGCTATGGGGTATTAGTGGATTATGGATTATTACTTTGGAGTAAATGAAGTATTAATCTGATATAGAGATGAACGTTTCCATGAGATTTTCTCCGTGGTCTCATGGACAGGATGAAATGACTTGCACTGTCTGGTATTCTGAATGCTGAGCTAAATACAAAAACAATCTATCGCCTCTAGTAGACTTAGATATTCTGGGAACTACCAAAAGTCCTGAGTTTTGTGATCTCAGAGAGCGTGAAGGATTGTAACGTGTTAGAAGACTAGTTAGATACATGGGAGCTAAACCATTAAGAGCCTTGTACGTAAGTAGCAGCAGTTTGTAATCAGTTCTAAACTTAACAGGTAGCCAGTGTAGAGATGATAACATTGGGGTTATATGGTCATACTTTCTTGTCCTAGTGAGAACTCTGGCAGCTGCATTTTGGACTAACTGTAACCTATTTATTAAAGATGCAGGACAACCACCTAGTAATGCATTACAATAGTCCAGTCTAGAGGTCATGAATGCATAAACTTGTCAGAAGGACACAAGTGCAGACTTTAATAAGAGCAGTGGAAAATCAGTGTCATAAATAGTCCAATAATCCTTAGCACAGGCAAATGGGGCAATGTAGAGCAGGAAGAAAACGGGGTCATAACAAGTCCAATAATCCAAATACATGTAACAGAACAACACGGCCAGCAGGAACAACAACAGGAAAACAGACAGGGTCAAACCAGGCAGAGCAGAAACAAAGGCAGGATGACTTAACTAGAGCACAATGCAGATTCTGAAGACCATCTGGTGAGTAAAGTTTGTCAGCGTTGTGCTTAAATAGTGCAGGGAAGCATAAAATGCCTTATAACCCAGAAGAGCCCCAGTCGATGAGGCACCAAAGGCGTCGCCCTCAATGTCTAGAGTAAAGGAGTCTGCATCAGTAGAGAACTCCATTGATGAACCAGGAACAGTAAGTGGAGGGGGTCTGGAAGCAGGAACCAATAAGCAGGCTTGGACAAGCTTGAGTCTGGAGACATGGAAAGACGGCTGAAAGCCCTGGGGAGCTTGAGATGGAGCATCACTGGGTTGAGGACCTTCCAAGCTGGAAAGCCTGGGAATGCACAATGACAGAAATAGCTTCTCCGCATCAGTGAATTGCAAGAGTTCTGTGTACTGGCTTTGGGCCTATAAATATTTCTCTCTTATCAGAATTTAATAATAAAGATCACAAGTCATCCAAACATTTATAGCTTCAACACACTCAGTTAACCTAAACAATTTAGATATTTCATCTGGTTTTGATGAGATATATAACTGAATGGAAAGCAATCCTATAACTCATCATGTATTCTGAGACAGTTTAATGTCTTGTGTTTAAATATTTTTGGTTTCTTATTGTCATTGTTTAGCCATTTTTCTTGTTTATTTGATCAAAATATTTTCTCTTTTCAGGATTGGAGTTGTTTCTTTGTGTGATGCTGAGATACTGAGGCAATGTGACCTAATTAACAGGATAACTATTTTTAATAAAATCCACACACAGACACTTTAGCATGATTATATCAATGAAGCAGTTTGTCAAAATCAGTTTATAGTGTTTTACATAAGAATCCTTAAGAAGGACTCTTTGTCTGAAGGATGTACCAAGTATCAAAGCTAAGGTATCAAGTTAAAATGCTGACAGGTTCTAGGTGTTACGATGTGTGCAGGTGTCATCTAATTTGTTTGTGGTTGTTTTACCTGTGTGTTTTTTAGAGTGCTGTGTTTGTTTTACATTTGCAAGGTTTTTTACCTACATGACTTCAAAGATGATGTAGGACCTAAAAGACTTTTGTGAAGAAGTATAGATTTACACTTGGACTGAAGTTCAGGAATACTGCAGAAAAAAAACCCCAAAATGTATAAATGTATAAAGAATTCTGAATAACAACATCTATGGATTTTCAGAGGCTGCAGAAAACAAATGACATTAAACCTCCAGCCTAACATTGTGTAGATCCACCTTGTGTCATCAAATCAGCTCTGACCCACCAAGGCATGGACTCCATAAGACCTCTAAAGGTGTGCTGTGGTATCTGGCACCAAGACATTAACAGCAGGTCCTTCAAGATGTGAGGTGCTGCATCCATGGATCTGACATCCCACAGATGCAAGATCGGACTGAGATCCTCTCTGAGAAGATCTCAGGACATTGGAGTCAACACCTTAAACTCTTTATATGTTCCTCAAACCATTCCTAAACATTTTATTCCATGTGGCAGGACTCATTGTTTGGGTTCCAGGTCACCACCTCCATGAATTCTGAGCTCATCACTGCTTTATGGTATGACCATCATCAGTTACTAAGGGAGGGCGTCCTGTAATGATCAGGCCTAGGCTGGATTTCTGTCTCTGGTTTCATGGAAAGGTAGAAGTACATGCTGGAGTCATGGCTGCTTTAAGAATCCCGTTTCAAAAGTGACTTCTGAAATTGTATTATGGAAATCAGTGTACAAACGAAGTTACACATAAATAAACAGTGTATTTTGACTGACACATATGCAAGTTTACCACCATTACAAAGGAAACAGAACCACAAGGCAGATTTGATTCCAAGACAGAAGACAGACACAAGGTTTTGCATGTGTTTTAAATGTATTTAAAAAGAAATGAGTGTCTGAGTTGGTGTAGACGTGATGAGACGTTATTTAGAGACATTGTGCAGAGACAGACTGAGCTCAGATGCTTCAGAGCAAAGATGAAATCACTCTTCTTTATTTTTTTGCTCGTGGTTGGTTGTGGTTTGGCTGTGGGTCTGACAAGAGAATATATTTTCTTTAATGCTGAATATAATTGGCATGAAGCTGTGTCATATTGCAAACATAACTACAGAGATCTGGCCACCATCACCTCTGCAGAGGAAAATGAGCGAGTTTTTCAATCAAAAGGCGGTAATTATTACAGTTGGATCGGGCTGTCCATGTTATACTCAGGCACCTGGACATGGTCTGATAGAGATCCCGCTATTTTTCGGAAATGGGTTTATGGATTACCTTATTTTTCTAGTCAAAATGATGAATTTTGTGCTTTCATATACGGTAATAGTGGAACCTGGAGTAATCGCCGGTGCCAGGACGGTACAAATTTTGTTTGCTATCGGTTCCTGATCCTGGTGAAGGAGAAGAAGACCTGGGAAGAGGCTCTGGAGGTCTGCAGGACAAATTACACTGGTTTGGCCACTGTGACCTCTGAGATGAGCCTGAGGCAGCTGAATCTAGAGTCAGTGGGGACGGAGACAGAGAGCGTGTGGACCGGTCTGCGCTTCATGAATGGACAATGGTTCTGGGTGAACGGGGAGCCGCTGGGGAGCCTGGTCTCAATGCCTTCATGTCCAGCTCAGTCTTACCGCTGTGGAGCTCTCAACACCACAACAAACACCTTGCAGAACCTGAACTGTAATGAGAGGCTGAACTTCATCTGCTACTGGAAGTGAGTAAGGAAAAATCTATAAACAAAAATAAAGATTGAGAAAAAATTGAGATAAAGAAAAAGTGTCAGTTTCATAAACATATGGTGTCTTTTTGTGTCCTCTGTTTTTCTGAACAGGTGATTTTACACAAGTTCACACCTCCTTCAGGAAGATTATACTGTATATATACTGTATTATACTGTACATATACTGTATACTGCATCACACTGTATAATCATTTATTTAATTATTTATTATTATTTATAACTATTATTCATTACTTTTATTGTTTTTATTGTTATTATTATTGATGTTTATTTATTTAGCTTTCTTTGTTAATATTTAACTGAGTTTTAGGTTCTCATAGATGAACTGCAACTGAACACTTGAGGAGTTTATTTGTAGGTGGAGGGTCAGAGTTTATAATAATTTTGAAATCTGGATTGTGATTGGTCAGAAATGGTAGCATCATGGTTGTGGTGAAAAATCTCTTATATGGTCAACATTGTCATTAAATGTAATTTTTCAAAATATTTTTTTAATTATGAAATTGTATGTAATTATAAATGTTCTGATTACTTTATAGATTGTATTTCTGTCATCCTTTTTTCTGCTGCTTGTAACGTAAATTCATTTTAATTGATTTACCTGCCATTAAAAATGTGAGTTTAGGAATCAAATAAACAGCTGAATGATGACTTTGTTCAGGTCTGGTGATAATTTGTGTACAGTGTTGACCTCTAGGGGATATCTGGGGTATTACAGGTTTGTCAGGATACATTACAGGATAATCTTAGCTAACATATTTATCTCTACAAATAATTTTAATGTTAAACTAATTCTTGTTTACTTTATTAAATTATAGTTTAGTTAATCTTTAAATTAATAAGAAGGAATTCTTGTCCAAAAAGCAAAAGCCACCCGAAGTAAAACTGACACACAAACAAATGATGTAAATGATAAAACAATCACCTTAAACATGCATTTTAAACTCACCTGATGCACGTCTTTGATTTTTTTATGACAACAATGTTGACTTTGCACTGAACATTTACTACATTCACGGTTTTTCTATATAACTAATTAAGAACTCGTAGCTTCACAGAAACTTGTATTCTTACAGCAAACCTTTTTGTTATGCTGCAGAGGGATGAGGAAAGAACCTGTAGGGTTTCAGATTCTTTTAATATTTTGTTTTATTTCAGATCTGGAGATGGAGATGTTACAGACAGATTGTTACAGACTACAATAGGTTCCTGAGAGCTTTACTAGCTTTCCTGTATCTCCTGAAACAATTTTTGCTGCAGTTTCTTTGGCTCAAGAAAATGTGAACTCACATCAGCTAATTTGGATAACATGCAAAATCATCCACACAGCCATATTCACCACTGAGATCATCTTTAATTATGAATTTAACAATAATGTGCAATAATGAAGAGTTCGTGCTTGAGTCCTGGCTGCTTGGAGAATCCTGTCATCTTTTAAACAAAAACCTAATTTACATTTAAAAAAAAAGTTTTATGGAAAAGAGTGTGCAAAGTTATATAAAATAGAGAAAAAAAACAGTGTAGTTTGTCAGACGCATACTACACTGTTTTTTTTCTTCTCTATTTTGTATAATAGAAGTTTGAAACAAAGTTCATTAATAAGGTTTGTCACAAGCAGACTGCAAATTGTGATCTTTCAGGGATGTTGGTAAAGTATGAAACACTAGTTATTTATTTCTCTGTTTGTTTTTAGAAAATCTCTGAATCGTTACTTCACTGAAACGTAACATCCGACAAATGCTTTAAAACTTTTACTTTAAAACAAACTTAGTTTTGGTTGAAAAATATATTTGTGCATTTAAATTTAAAGTGTTTTGTTTGTATGTTTGTTTAAACTCGCATTTCATTTATATTACAGTTCTGGTTTTAAAGCCCTTTATGCCTCTTTTCCACCGGAAAGAACCGGGTGCTGGTTCAGAGCTAGCGCTGGTGCTGGTTCAAAGTTGGTTCCACTGGTGAACCTTCTAAGAACCGGTTTGCCTTTCCACCGCCTAAAGAGCCGTCACAGCGTTGAGTGTGACGTCACTGTATACGTGTCACGTGTCCTAGCGACGTTAGCGCAGCAGCGGCAAACACAAACACAACAACGATGGCGGATGTTGCTTTACTGTTAATGCTCATGGCTTTGCGAACCTACATCGGCATCCAAACGCGGCGAATAAAACGTGTACGTGCGGCTCTGTGTAATCTGTATAAACGGAGGTTGTAATCGATAAAGTACATAACGTTATTTTATCGTTAACACAGAAAAAATTTAGCCTTAGCATGTAGCTACCTACTGTCATGTGTGCTGATAATGTATCATATCGCGGTAAAGTAAAAGTGTATTAAACATTAGTATACTTAAGGTACATTATCAGATGCGCTAACAGTAGCCCCGCCCCCAGCTCCTGACGCAAGCGGTTCTTAACATAAGTGAATGACATGACAGGAGCATCGCAGGGCGATTGCAGGGCTCAGACGAGGAAGGAGTCGTCTCGTGCAGTCTGCGGTAGCACTCCGGTAGGTACGGCACAAAATGGGAAGCATCGTCCTTTATCTCGCGGGCTCTCATTTAAGCAATAAGTACTAAATAACCACATTAATCCTGCTGTAAGACACCATAATTCTTCCAACAGAGTTCAACATTTAATTAATGTCACATTTAAATAGAGCAGGTTTTCTCCTCTTCAGACATTGTTTATTTTGCTTTTGCATGTGTTTTAAATAAATTTAAAAAGAAACGAGTGTCTGAGTTGGTGTAGACGTGATGAGGCTTTGTTTAGAGACACTGTGCAGAGACGGACTGAGCTCAGTCCTGCTGGTGGTTGGTTGTGGTGTGGTTCTGGGGTGGTTCTGCTTAATCATACAGCAGACAATACTACAGAGATCTGGCCACCATAACCTCTAAGGAGGAAAGCAAACAACTTTTACAATCAGGACTCAGTAATTATGACAGTTCGGACTGTACATGTCATCCTCAGGCACCTGGACATGGTCTGATGAAGACTGTGCTCTTTCTCAGAAATGTACTGAACAATCACCTTATTTTCAACATAACTATTGTGCTTACACATACTTTAATGGATTCTGGTTGGATGGCTACTGTGGCAATGGAAAGAGTTTCTACTGTGATCGGTTCCTGATCCTGGTGAAGGAGAAGAAGACCTGGGAAGAGGCTCTGGAGGTCTGCAGGACAAATTACAGTACACTCTGTGACCTCTGAGATGAGCCTGAGGCAGCTGAATCTAGAGTCAGTGGGGACGGAGACAGAGAGTGTATGGACCGGTCTGCACTTCATGAATGGACAATGGTTCTGGGTGAACGAGGAGCAGCTGGGGAGCCTGGATTCAATGCCTTTATGTCTGGCTCTATCTTAACACTGTGGAGCTCTCAACACCACGACAAAACACCACGCAGAACCTGAACTGTAACGAGGGGCCGAGCTTCGTCTGCTACTGGAACTGAGTAAAAATAACAATAACATACAATTTGAGATTTATAACCATAAAAAATGTTAAATTCTTAAAGGAATGTTGTCCTGTAGTCTGTTCTGTCTTTTTTCTGAACAGGTGATTTTACACAAGTTCACACCTCCATCAGGAAGATTATACTGTTTACTGCATCACACTGTATAATCATTTATTATGTTTACATTTTTTAAATAATATTCATTTGGGCTTTAGGTTTAGTTTCTGATAGATAAACTTCAACTGAACACCTTTGGTGGTTATTTGTTGGTGGAGGGTCAGAGTTTATAATAATGTAGAAATTGATGATGTAGTTATTACACCACATTTCCGTACAAATTTGAATTGTAATTGGTCAGAAGATGTTGATTGATTATCTATTACAGCAGATCTGACAGTGCTGCAGCTGTACATCACAGATTTATATCAATTGTCTCAGATAAAAACATGCTTAATTAAACTCTAACAGATAACTTGCTTGGTCAGGTTCATCCATCAATCGGTACCCACATCGTGTTTGTCATCAATACTGGGTCACTAGGCCATGGATGAAGAAAATCACCAGTCTAAACTCTGTTGGCAGCAAGAAAACAAGTCATATCTTGTAGAAACTATACAGATCATCTGTAACACACCTTCATACTGTACATAAGAACTACTGCATATCCAAAGAAGATCAAACTATACAGAAAGTAATATTGTGGGAACATTCAGAAGTATTGCATCACAGATATCGGATGCTCGGATGGTAAACGTACCCGGATGTGTGATGGTAAAGCATACATACATTTTTATACCCCGAGTGTATCATGACCAGAAATGAAAGAGCTACAAAATATTTAACAAAGTATGAACCTCCAGCTGGGTGTCTCACCTCACCCTAATGTGCCGTATGTTCATTTGGTTCTTGAGAGTAATTTGTTGGGAAGAAAAGACTAAAATGTTTCTCATTCAGACCTGGTGGTCCCTGTATATTAATATGGAGGAAGTACAATAGTGTATTGCCAAATTTTAAACTGTATACTGTAAATATTATTTCTTAGACCTGTGTGATCATTACCACATTATGATATCACTACATTGTTCACCATAAATATGGACGAGACTGATAGTAAGCATGCCCTGAGAAATATCTGAGTTGAACACACTTTAGGAGGCCATGTTTACTTCACCTGGTTTCTATGACTCACACTGACCTTAAACAAATTACTGCCACATTTCTACTACTTCATACAAATCTACTGTTGATAAAATATTAAAAATATTAACCTACGATTATAGGGGGGACACGGTGGCTTAGTGGTTAGCATGTTTGCCTCACACCTCCAGGGTCGGGGGTTCGATTCCCACCTCCGCCTTGTGTGTGTGGAGTTTGCATGTTCTCCCCGTGCCTCGGGGGTTTCCTCCGGGTACTCCGGTTTCCTCCCCCGGTCCAAAGACATGCATGGTAGGTTGATTGGCATCTCTGGAAAATTGTCCGTAGTGTGTGAGTGTGTGAGTGAATGAGAGTGTGTGTGTGCCCTGTGATGGGTTGGCACTCCGTCCAGGGTGTATCCTGCCTCGATGCCCAATGACACCCGAGATAGGCACAGGCTCCCCGTGACCCGAGAAGTTCGGATAAGCGGTAGGAAATGAATGGATGAATAAATGAACCTTCAATTATGTGGGATAATGACGAAGTTTGTGCTTGAGTCATGGCTGCTTGGAGAATCCTGTCATCTCTTAAACAAAAACTGAATTTGCATTTAAAAGAAATTGTATTTGTATGCTCCTGTAGACAGGCCCCGTGCATGACCTGACAACAAGTCGGTTCGTGTTCTTTCATGATCTTTCCATTTTGGCTCAGACACTGGACTGTTCACTCGATCAGGCAAATAAGGATAGCTGGAACCCTAGAAGCAATTGAAAAAGCCTTAGTCGTGTAGACAAGTGTGTGAGTGTTTAGCGTATTCTGCCCAGGAGATTACTTGGGTTAGCCTCTCCACCTGTCTGTTGGTTTGGGGTGGTAACTAGAGGTTAGACTGATCACACAATGGCTTCCATACCTAGAAGTGCATAGATGCGAAGAACCTTGTTAAATAAAACTGTGGTGGTTTCCATTGCCATGGCAGAGATAGTATTGTTCTAGAAGGCCGGCTGCCAGTCAATAAGCAATGAGGGCTTAAAGCTAAGTGATGTCTGCTGGAATCATCGCAGGCAAAGCATTCTGTAATGATGCCCCTGGTGCTAAGGGTTGTAAATCCATACACAGACTTCACTGATAAATCCAAAACAGACAAATCCAACACTTAATCCAAAACACAGTCATAGCACGGAAGCAAATGATCAGAAATCCAAATCATTAGTCATGCACAACAAACGAATCCAAATCACAAAAGTAAACAACAATAATCCAAAGAACAAAGGCAAGGTCACAGACTTGGCAATACTTCACAATAGCACTCGGTGTGAGTGTGGATTAAATAACCAAAATCCCATAAGTAAAATCTCGACCCAGATGTGGTTCAATACATGGGGGATGTCTCCCTCTGGTGGTTTAAAGATGTCATTGTGGGTCAAGATGTTACAACCAAACAACTAAAGTGCTCCACAATGAACACTTTTAGGAGGAGACAAACCCTTAATTTTCCAGTGAACATGAGGCAGCCACCCGGGATACCATGATTCTTGTGCCTGATCTCATTCAAGTTTTAGACCCATGTCTCCTGCAAAAATAGTTTTATAGTCAATATTTTGCCCCAGGTTATTTTATCCATGTCTGCGGAAATCCTGCACACTTAATTTATGTTAAATTATCGCAAGAACTATCTAGAGTTAAAACAAAGAAAACAATCCTCTTTCACTAAACAAGACTCCTAACAAAGCATACCGATTTATTAAATAAAAACTACCTGATAGATGTGAGTAGACCCCTCAAATTTAGTGGAAATATTGGAAATATATTTTCAGAAATGATTTTATTTACAATAAGTCCTTTGGGTTTAATTGGATCTAATATTCAAAAGCCCAAACTTTAGGAACTGTTTTTGTTTGTACTGGTCTAATTACGGTAAGATTATTTAGAGAAATTCTCATGCATTTACGTTTTGATCTCACTTCTCAGGTAACAAACACAGTTTCTATAGGATGTGCATTTGTATCAATTTGATTTTGAGGTGAAAGATAGCTATCAATTATGATCAGAAATGAGATGAGCAGAATTGAGATGAGATATGAATTATGAGCAGAGACAGGTTGTTGACTTCAAAGCAGTCAGTTAGATGTTGCACCAACTCTCTATATATGATATGGTTCAATTTGTGTATTGCTACACGGTCGTGAGCCAGCAAAGTGAACAGCAGTGGACTGAGCACGCATCCCTGAGGAGCTCCATTGCTCAGTGTGGTGATGCTGGCGATGCTGTTCCTGATCCGGAGTGGGTGAGGTCTCCCAGTCAGGAAGTCCAGGGTCCGGTTGCAGAGGGAGGTGTTCAGTCCCAGCAGGCTCAGCTTCTTAATTAGGTGATGATCGAGGATTGTGTTGAATGCTGAATTAAAGTCTATGAACAGCATTCGTATGTAAGTGTCTTGAAGTGATAAATGAAGGTCTCATTTAGGCGTGAAGGCGTCACTATCACAGGCAGTTGAAGCTGTCTTGTAGTTCATCTTGCCTGTATGCCCTGTGCCGGGTGTCTCTGCTGTAATGAAAATGGCTGTGGATTGTCTGGGAATGTGCACACTTTACTTCTCTGGTAGCTTGGGACAGCCTCTTGCGGTTCTTAAGGCCGCCCTGTCCCCTGTTCTGAAGGCAAGTTTGGTTGGTTGCAGGCTCCCTTAAGATGTTCCAGTCAGTGCACTCAAAGCAGTCCTGAAGAGCAGAGGTGCCTCCTGCTGGCTCTAACAACCTGGTTCTTCAATTCTCTGCTTTTCAATGTTGATATATCAATATATTGATTTTAATAGCAAAATATATGTTGTGATGCGGTAGCCTAGTGGTTAAGGTGTTGGACTATTGTTTGATAAGTTCTGAGTTTGAATCCCACGTCTAGCAACCTGCCTCTGCTGGAACCCTGAACAAAACCCTCAACTGGTCAATTGTATACAAAATGAGTTAAAAATGTAAGTGACTCTGGGTGAAGGTGTCTGCTAAAAATTGTACACTTTATGATACCCAAATGTTCCAATATTTATAGCGTGTACATCTCATGTCCTTGATATTTTTCTGATAAATCATTTTTTTGTAAATTAATACACTTGTATTTTCAATTAAAAAATCCTGCCCTGTTTAGGGTAAAAATAACCAGTTTATTTAGGATGAAAAAAGAAGTTGTTTGAGTCAATGGGAAAGCGGCAGTGCCTCTAGTGCACATGTAGTGTATTACAGCTGTTTAATTTGACATTTATATTAGATAATCGTATCTAATATATGAATACATATTTCTCTTTAAGGACAAATAATTAGCTTATTTTAATGGTATTTAACGTTATATAAAATTTAACTAAGACACATTATTATTTTAAAATGACAGCTTAGCAAGAAGAAGAAGACATCTGAAATAAAAACAACGCACACAAAATATTTTTTTTTAAACTCAGAACATCCAAAATCTAAAGTCCAGCACTGGTATATACTGTAATGTCTTTGCTTTAGCTGTGTATTCTTTCACTGCTGTGTCTATTTGTTTATCACACGTTTGTGTTTATCTTGCATTTAAATACTTTTGCCTGCATGACTGATGTAGATGTGAAGACATTGACGTCAGAACTGACCTTAAAGATGTGAACTGGTTTTATTATGAGATATGTGTGATTTATTGAGCGCTATACTCGACTGGTGTTGCTGGAGTAATTATTCATTCATTTATTCATTCATTTTCTACCGCTTATCTGAACTTCTCGGGTCACGGGGAGCCTGTGCCTATCTCAGGCGTCATCGGGCATCGAGGCAGGATACACCCTGGACGGAGTGCCAACCCATCACAGGGCACACACACACTCTCATTCACTCACACACTACGGACAATTTTCCAGAGATGCCAATCAACCTACCATGCATGTCTTTGGACCGAGGGAGGAAAACGGAGTACCCGGAGGAAACCCCCGAGGCACGGGGAGAACATGCAAACTCCACACACACAAGGCGGATGCGGGAATCGAACCCCCAACCCTGGAGGTGTGAGGCGAACGTGCTAACCAATTGTGTTTAGGTGCACAAGGATTTCACTGCAATATTTCTGAACACCAGTCCAGTAAAGAATCACACACGTCTCATAATAAAACCAGTCCTTAAATCTTTAAGGTCAGTTCTGAAGTCATGAATGTCTTCACACCTACATCAGTCATGCAGACAAAAATATTTAAATGCAAGATAAACACAAAAGTGTGTCTATGGAGATAAACAAATAGACGCAGTGGTGAAAGATTACACAGCTAAAGCAGTCGTAAAAAAAATAAATGCCCGTGTTGGACGTTAGATTTTGGAGTTTTATAAAAATGATTTTGTGTGTGTTGTTTATATTTGTCGTTCTTGTCGTTCTTGAAGTCATTACCTGAGCCGTTCATCTACATGGATGGCAACATCAATGGGAGACTCTAGATCTGGATCTGGGTCTCTAAGGCCACGTTCTATGGGGTCAGAATTGTTTCGTTATTCTGAATAAATACACTATGATCCACAAATAAATATAAAGAGTTTCACAAATATTTTTACAAATTTCACAAAAAGAAATGAAATTCACAAATAAATAAAATGGGATTTGCAAATAAAAAAAAATTATAAATTGTATTTATTTGCGAATTGCTTCCTGCTCATTAGTGAATCGCGTTCTGTGCATTTGTGGATTTGAAACATTTCTAACGTCAAGAAGTGCACAAGAATACACAAATAGTTGACTCCGCCCACCGTCTACTCCAGCCAATCGGACAACGGTCTCGTGGCGCTGACCAATCGTGGCACGGTCTACCTCAAACCAATCATGTTCTGATTTACTCGCACTATCACAGTGTAATATGTGCTGCAAAATACGACTAAAAAAAAACAAATAAAAAACATTTGTGGCAGATTCGAGCCCAATCTGGTAACCCTGTATGGACTGTAGCAGCACTAAGGGTTAGTTCAGTTCTGCTTTCTTTGGAAACAATTTCAGCATCATCAATGGGTCCAGTGGTAGTGTGAAGATCGAGTAAATCAGAACGTGATTGGCTGGAGTAGACGGTGGGTGGAGTCACCTATTTGTGGATTCTTGTGCACATCTTGACGTTAGAAATGTTTCAAATCCACAAAAGCACAGAACGCGATTCACTAATGAGCAGGAAGCAATTCGCAAATAAATACAATTAAATATATATTTTTTTATTTGCAAATCCCATTTTATTTATTTGTGAATTTCATTTCTTTTTGTGAAATTTGTAAAAAATATTTGTGAAACTCTTTATATTTATTTGTGGATCATAGTGTATTTATTCAGAATAATGAAACAATTCTGACCCCATAAACGTTCACACTTCAAGTCTTAATGCTCAAACCTCTTACGGGTAAGCCTTTTAATCTGTAAGCCTTTTAATCCAAAACGCTCTGGTCGCGCCGCAAATATTCCGTTAGTGTTCTGAAAACTGGAAACAGAAGTGCACCATCATCTCGTTTTGCCGCCCTAACTCCTAATTGGGATATTCAAAAATTCAAAGTCTACGTCATATTTATAGCCCAGGTCCTAACGAATCAAATAAGCCCTCATTTGAGCCAATCGGTGCTTGTATGGCAGAGATAGACGGCTGGGAAGCCAATGGTGGCATGACCTAATTTTTGGGAACCCGCCTTTGACTGACAATTACTCCTTCCAATAGCAATGAAATGGGCCGGGACCTATACAGCCGTTTAGCCAATAAGCAGACGATTCCAACGGTATATGACATGCCGTATGTTCTTTGACTGTGTCTGCGTGAACTGGATGCGCAGAAGAATTCTTGCGTAATCCCTGACCTTTTGTCCCTCTCACAGCTCAGGGTGTCAAGTTTGCGGTTTCGACTGACCCGCATGCGCAAATGAACAATAACGATGACGTCACACGCGCACGCCGTCGCGCTAAAAAGTTGGCGAGGTTATGGGGGAAGTAATGTGATGTATTCAATGCAAACATTATGAGCTGGTTCACGTAACCACTTTATATAACACTCTTAACACACACACGTTACCGGTCACGTTTGTGTCACGTTTTCGCCGGATTTGATGCGACTTTTACGTCAATCTACATCGGCATTCGTCACAATTATGCGCCGGGCGAAGACTTTTTTTTCTGAACACACACACGTTACCAGTCACGTTACCAGTCACAAAAAAAAAAAAGGTTTTGCGACGGCGCAAAAAAAAAAAGAATTTGGCTGAATTTTTTTGGGTCTGATTCAGGACAGATATGGAAGTGGCCCAGATCTGATTTGAAAAAAAAAAAAAATCAGATCTGGGTCAGATTTGAGTGTTCACATTACTCCTGAAGAAGTCTGACCTGGTCACTTGACCCCAAAAAAATCGCATTAGGGCCTTTTACCTGCAGTGTGAACGCGGCCTAAATGCTAACTTGTCCTAGAGCTCAGGGGACATGCATTTAAATGCATTTTAAAGCCACTCTTGGTGCTTGTTGGTCCCATCTATTCTCTGAAGCCAGGAAGTGGAATTCAATAGTAAATACAGCCAAACTCCGTGTGCCCTGGGAGAGATGAACCAGGTCAATAATCCACATACCCATTACTAGCCAGATGGCTGAAGACTTTCTTCATCTCAGCAAATGTTGCCACTGTTTTTTGTTCTTGATCCCACAAAGCTGTGGCCCAGTCCAATGCCCCGCCTGTTAGGAGTGTGATGATAAATGCCACCTTACTACTTTCTGAGGGAAAGTAGTGTAAAGGTGTCTATTTGCATGGCATGCTTTGTGCCTTCTGACAGTCACAGATCTGTAATGTTGGATTATTTTTCTCAATAAGTAAATGAAGAAGTATAATATAGTTGGATGCTTTGTTTGCGTTCACTTTGTTCACTTTTAGGACTTGTGTGAAATCCTTAATTATCCAAAGAAGGACTCTTTGTGTGAAGAACGTACCAAGTATTAAAGCTAAATGTTAAAATGCTGACAGGTTCTAGGTGTTACGATGTGTGCAGGTGTCATCTAATTTGTTTGCGGTTGTTTTCCCTGTGTGTTTTTTAGAGTGCTGTGTTTGTTTTACATTTGCAAGGTTTTTTACCTACATGACCTCAAAGATGATGTAGGACCTAAAAGTCTTTTGTGAAGAAGTATAAAGATTTACACTTGGACTGAAGTTCAGGAATACTGCAGAAAAAAACTACATGCATAAATGTATAAAGAATTCTGAATAACAACATCTATGGATTTTCAGAGGCTGCAGAAAACAGCTTAGACAAATGACATTAAAACCACCAGCCTAACATTGTGTAGACCCACCATGTGTCATCAAATCAGCTCTGACCCACCAAGGCATGGACTCCACAAGACCTCTAAAAGGTGTGCTGTGGTATCTGGCACCAAGACATTAACAGCAGGTCCTTTAGGTCCTTTAAGATGTGAGGTGCTGCATCCATGGATCTGACATCCCACAGATGCAAGATCGGACTAAGATCCTCTCTGAGAAGATCTCGGGACATTGGAGTCAACACCTTAAACTCTTTGTATGTTCCTAAAACCATTCCTAAACATTTTATTCCATGTGGCAGGACTCATTGTTTGGGTTGCAGGTCATCATCTCCTCAATCCAAATAATGTAGAAACTCAGCAGTGACAGGTTGGGGAAGCTGCAATTGGAACCTTCCAATCAGCAATAAAATGGCTTAATCACTGAGGGAACACTGGGAGAAGTAAGGTACTGAAGTACAGATTATACATTTCTTTTATAAATCTGACTTGCATTTTTTTCAACTAGCAAAATAAAAGAAGCTTATTAATTCTTAACGGAAACATAATGCAATATAATATAAAAGTCTATCTTGTAGAGATGGCTGATCGGAGAATTCTTTCATCTTATAAACAAAAGTGACTTTTCATATTTGAAAGAAATTGTATTATAGAAATCAGTGTGTAAATGAAGTTACACATAAATAAACAGTGTATTTTGACTGACACATCTGCAAGTTTACACATATTTACTGACACATACTGTATGCAACCATTACAGAAGAAAGAGAACCACAAGGCAGATTTGATTCCAAGACAGAAGACAGACACAAGGTTTTGCATGTGTTTTAAATGTATTTAAAAAGAAATGAGTGCCTGAGTTGGATGTAGACGTGATGAGACGTTATTTAGAGACATTGTGTAGAGACAGACTGAGCTCAGACGCTTCAGAGCAAAGATGAAATCACTCTTCTTTATTTTCCTGCTGGTGGTTGGTTGTGGTTTGGCTGTGGGTCTGACAAGAGAATATGTTTTCATTTCAAATTACTATAATTGGCATGAAGCTGTGTCATATTGCAAACATAACTACAGAGATCTGGCCACCATCACCTCTGCAGAGGAAAATGAGCGAGTTTTTCAATCAAAAGGCGGTTATTGTTGCACTTGGATCGGGCTGACCATGTTATACTCAGGCACCTGGACATGGTCTGATGGAGATCCCGCTATTTTTCGGAACTGGATTTACGGACCTTATTTTTCTAAACAGCGTGATGAATTGTGTGCTTTCATATATTATACTGGAACCTGGAGTAATCAAGTTTGTTGGAACTATTATCCTTTTGTTTGCTATCGGTTCCTGATCCTGGTGAAGGAGAAGAAGACCTGGGAAGAGGCTCTGGAGGTCTGCAGGACAAATTACACTGGTCTGGCCACTGTGACTTCTGAGATGAGCCTGAGGCAGCTGAATCTAGAGTCAGTGGGGACGGAGACAGAGAGCGTGTGGACCGGTCTGCGCTTCATGAATGGACAATGGTTCTGGGTGAACGGGGAGCCGCTGGGGAGCCTGGTCTCAATGCCTTCATGTCCAGCTCAGTCTTACCGCTGTGGAGCTCTCAACACCACAACAAACACCTTGCAGAACCTGAACTGTAATGAGAAGCTGAACTTCGTCTGCTACTGGAAGTGAGTAAGGAAAAATCTATAAACAAAAATAAATATTGAGAAAAAACTGAGATAAAGAAAAAGTGTGGGTTTCATAAACATATGGTGTCTTTTTGTGTCCTCTGTTTTTCTGAACAGGTGATTTTACACAAGTTCACACCTCCTTCAGGAAGATTATACTGTATCACACAATATAATCATTTATTATTATTTATTATTATTATTATTTATAATTATTATTCACTACTTTTATTGTTATTATTATTGATGTTGTTGGTTATTTATTTAGCTTTCCTTGTTAATATTTAACTGAATTTTAGGTTCTCATAGACGAACTACAACTGAACACTTGAGGAGTTTATTTGTTGGTGGAGGGTCAGAGTTTATAATAATTTTGGAATTTTAATTATGAAATTGTATGTAATTATAAATGTTCTGATTACTTTATAGATTGTATTTCTGTCATCCATTTTTCCTGCTGCTTGTAACTTAAGTTCATTTTAATTGATTTACCTGCCATTAAAAATGCGAGTTTAGGAATCAAATAAACAGCTGAATGATGACTTTGTTCAGAATGGTGATAATTTGTGTACAGTGTTGACCTCTAGGGGATATCTGGGGTATTACAGGTTTGTCAGGATACATTACAGGATAATCTTAGCTAACAATAATTTTAATGTTAAACTAATTCTTGTTTACTTTATTGAATTATAGTTTAGTTAATCATTAAATTAATAAGAAATAATTCTTGTCCAAAAAGCCAAAGCCACCTGAAGTAAAAATGACACACAAACAAATGATGTAAATGATAAAACAATCACCTTAAACATGCATTTTAAACTCACCTGATGCACGTCTTTGATTTTTTTTTTGACAACAATGTTAAGTTTGCACTGAGTATTCCAACTGACAGATGGAGAGGCAAAAATAAGAATTGGACCTGTTCAGTACATCTTACTGTAAAACTCACTCACACACTTGTCCACATGACTAAGGCCATTTCAATGGGTTCAATGACTGTAATTTTTCAACAGCACCCTAATGAGGAACACTGACTTTTACACATGGTGGTGTGATTTACTAAACAGATTTTCCTAATGGTAGATTTTATCAATAATATTTGCTCATAAATGTAGAATATTAGAAAAGAATGAGTAATTTACTCATTGTAATACACCACAAATAATTACAAAGCTGAAAAATCGTGCAAAATGGAAAGATCATGAAAGAACACGAACCGATTGGTTGTCAAGTCATGCATGGGGCCTGTCTGCAGGAGCAGGAGTCAATTGCTGTTGCACTTTCCAACACCATGATGATCATCCCCTACACTGTGGGTCACAATGATGACAACCTGGAATGTTGTCAGTCTATCGCTAAGAATGTACAGGATGATGGGAAAGGTTCTGCACAAACCGGGATTGGATTGCGATGACGTTCCTCACATCTTTAGACTTTGCTGTTGAAGATCACTGGTTCACTACAGAAGGTCTTGGAATAAACTCTGACCTCTGGTTCTATTATCAGTAAGCTTCCATATGTGTCAATCGAATTACACTGTATATTTGATCTATTTTGTAGAACTTTCTCTTTTCCATAATACAATTTCTTTTAAATGCAAATTCAGTCTTTGTTTAACAGATGACAGGAATCTGTGTAGTTTCTACAAGAAGAAGCTCTTAAGTAATGTTTTATATTGGGCACATTTTAAAGTGACCTCTGGCAATCAAAGAGGCTAATAGTTTCAAGTATAAATAAAACCTCTGACAAGTATATACAGTAGGAAAGGCTTGGCGTTTGTGTCAGTAGAAAGCCTCTGATGTAAAATCATCACTTTATTATAAAAGCTTAAATTGAACCTGTTTTAGATTAAGTATCAGTGGAACATTGAAATCTTCATGGTTATTTGTATAGCGCTTTTTACAATTGACATCGTCTCAGAGCAGCTTTACAGAACATGAACATAGAACAAAAGGTTATTATAAAGAATAATATAAACATGAATATAATACAAAATTCAAGATAAATATTAGTTATATTTAAATGTGTTTGTATATATCCCCAATAAATGTCTGAGCCCCGAACACTATCAGGAAGACTATTCCAAAGTATGGGAGCTAAATAAGAAAACAATCTATCGCATTTAGTAGACTTAGATATTCTGGGAACTAGCAAAAGCCCTGAGTTTTGTGATCTCAGAGAGCGTGAAGGATTGTAACGTGTTAGAAGACTAGTTAGATACATGGGAGCTAAACCATTAAGAGCCTTGTACGTAAGTAGCAGCAGTTTGTAATCAGTTCTAAACTTAACAGGTAGCCAGTGTAGAGATGATAACATTGGGGTTAAAGGTCATACTTTCTTGTCCTAGTGAGAACTCTGGCAGCTGCATTTTGGACTAACTGTAACCTATTTATTAAAGATGCAGGACAACCACCTAGTAATGCATTACAGTAGTCCAGTCTAGAGGTCATGAAGGCATGAACTAGCTTCTCAGCATCAGATACAGACAGGATGTTTCTCAGCTTGGTGATATTTCTAAGGTGGAACAAGGCTGTGTTGGAGTATGGGCGATATGATTTTAAAGACAAGTTGCTGTCTAATAAACACCAGGTCTTTCACTGTTACAACATCAGTTACAACGAGAAGTAACATTTCTGTCTTATCAAAGTTTACCAACAACAAATTGCAGCTCATCCAATCTTTTGTCTTTTTAACGCACTCAGCTAATTTGGACAATTTAGATATTTCTTCTGGTTTTGATGAGATATATAACTGTGTATCATCAGCATAATGGAAACTAATCCCATGCCTTCTAATGATGTTCCCTAAGTGAAGCATGTATATTGAGAAAAGCAGAGGTCCTAGAACTGATCCTTGAGGGACCCCATAATTAACTGGCAATAAATTAGAGGATTCATCACTTAATTTTACAAAATGGTAATTAACTAGCTTAAATGCATTTAAGACAGATATTTAGATTATATCAATACTTATATATCAATATTAGATGAAATATTAAATATATTAAAAATATAGCCTGTTTACTTGAGTTTTTGCAGCATAAAAAAAATAAATATTCAATATTTATTACTACTTACAAAGCATTACTTACTCTATAACTTTTTAATGAGTTGAATTATGTGAATAATTATGAATTCCAAGTGGTGACATGAAACCCATTAAAAATCAAAGACCTAGATCTGAGTTTAAAATACATTTTTAATGTGCTTGTTTTTATTGTTTTTAGCATTTGTGTGTTGTTTGTACCACAGGTGGCTTTGTCCTGACTGCCTTTTTGGGTAAGCATTTATTTTCATTAAATAAAGGTTCATTTGAACTTAAATAGAAATTAAACAATCTAAACAATTTCTTGTTTGTCATTCAGCTTTAACACATCACTGTACTATGAGCTCACTGACTCCAACAAGTTTTGAATCAAATTTCTCTTCAAAATATCAACAATCTTACTTTTTATATATTCAAAGACTTTAAAAAAATTGTTGAACAAATTTTAGGATGCTACATAAACTGTTTATTCGATTTCTAAACTGGGCAGGAAGTTTTAATGGAAGAAATATAGATTAAAAAACAACAACAAAAAAACAAGTGACAAGTAGCAGGAAAAAAGAACAAAGATGTCAGAAGTACAATCAATGAACCAATCAGAAATTGTATTTTTAAACAAACAAATAAACAAAAATATGACATTCAGTGACAATATTTATGATGTCATACATTTTAAAAGATTTTGTACTTGTCTTTTCTCAAATCAAAAATTTGAGCATCATTAAAAAATTTGGGTATGTTAAAAAATATTATACACACAGATGTAGTTCATGTTTAACTATTACAGTACAATCACTCTCTCACTCACTCTCACTCATTTTCTACCGCTTTATCCGAACTTTTCGGGTCACGGGGAACCTATCTCAGGCGTCATCGGGCATCAAGGAAGGGTGTATACACCCTGGACGGAGTGCCAATCCATCACAGGGCACACACACACTCTCATTCACTCACACACTCACACACAACGGACAATTTTCCAGAGATGCCAATCAACCTACCATGCATGTCATTGGACCGGTGGAGGAAACGGAGTACCCGGAGGAAACCCCCGAGGCACGGGGAGAACATGCAAACTCCACACACACAAGGAGGAGGCGGGAATCAAACCCCAACCCTGGAGGTGTGAGGCGAACGTGCTAACCATTAAGCCACCGTCCCCCCCACCAGTACAATCACAATCTTCACAATTTTACCCAAAACTTAGATTTCCTTCACATATCTTTATATTTAAACTAGTATTTATTTTCATTGTAAATAAAATCAAGACATCTATAAAATGAAATAAAAATGGATCGTCGACAAATGCTTCACACTGGGGACAGTTTTCTCATATTCTCTTGTCAGACCCACAGCCAGACCACAACAAACCACCGGGAGGAAAATAAAGAAGAGTGATTTCATCTTTGCTATGCAGCGTCTGAGCTCAGTCTGTCTCTGCACAATGTCTCTAAACGACGTCTCATCACGTCTACACCAACTCAGGCACTCATTTCTTTTTAAATACATTTAAAACACATGCAAAAGCAAATAAACAAAATGTCTGAAGAGGAGAAAACCATCTGTTAAAAACTGACCCAAAGCAATGACTTTACTAATTTACTAAACTTCCACCTCATCAGTAAATTTCAATTATCGTCAAAATTTATATTTAAAATGGCAATTTGCTTTATAATTGGATGTGTAATCTAAATACAATATGAATTTACCAAAACATCAAAGAAAACGTTTTAATGCATTTGTTGGATGTGACATTTTAATGAAGTAACTTAAAGATTCAAATTCAAAGATTTAAATAGACCTGCTTCCTTCAAATAAGTACTAAATAACTTCTTTAATTAATTAGGTGTTAATTTATAAAAAAAAAAAAAAAGAAGAAGAAATAAATAACTACTGTTTGAACAAATCCTAGTCTAATGTTGTGAGCTTTTCTTTTGTTTTGGAATAAACTCTGACTCGTGGTTCCGGTTCTAATAGCAGTAAGCTTACAGTACATACGTGTCAGTCGAACTACATTGCGGTTTTATCTATTTTGCATAACTTTGCACTCTCTTTTTCATAATACAATTTCTTTTAAATGCAAATTCAAAGTTTTTGTTTAAAAGATGACAGGATTCTCCAAGCAGCCGTGACTCAAGCACAAACTTCATCATTATCCAGCATATTATTAATTATATATTATATAGGTATATTAATTATAATTACCAAGCTTTTCTGTTGTATATATATATATATCAAAGAACGCTTTCAGAAATATAAATAATGAGTTTTTTATTTCTGTCAATTTACAAAATGCAAAGTGAGCAAACAAAGGTAAAATCTAAATCAAATCAATATTTGGCGTTATTGTTTTTTGCCTTCAAACCAGCATGAAGCGATGGCATGAAGCGATGGCATGCCCCCCCCAGTCAGTCATCCACAGAAGATCTGTGGTTAGTTGTAACGAGTCTGTCTGTGTTTTCCCTTGTTTCTGTCTGCTGTCATTCCCTGATGTTAATTGTTGACCCCGCCCACCTATTTGTTACCAGGGACATTAACTGCACACATTCTCTTTCCCAGGTGTTTTGTCTTAGTCTGTGATTGCCTCCATCTTGTGATTGGTTCTTGTTCCCTATATCTACTCTGTTTGTTCATTTCCCTGTTGTGAGTTGTTGTTGGTATGTCCTGTCCTGTCCTGTCCTGTCCTGTCCTGTCCTGTCCTGTCCTGTCCTGTCCTGTCCTGTCCTGTCCGCTTGTTTGTTGCTTGTTTTTTGATTATTAAAAGGATTAACTGCACATCCGCATTCGCCTGTGACTAACCGTGACATTAGTTCTCCAAGATGTTTGGAACATATAATCTATTGGCTGAGTTCCTTCAAAAACTGTGTGTGAGTGTACCTAGAAGAATTGCTGCTGTTTTAAAGACAAAAAGGTGGTCAAACCAAATATTGATTAGATTTAGATTTCTCTTTTGTTCGTTCACAGCATTTTGTTCATTTATGAAAATAAATGTTTAACACTTCCATTTTTGAAGCATTCATTGTTTACAGCATTTTGTCACACCTGCCTAAAACCTTTTGCACAGTACTGTGTGTATGTGTGTGTGTGTGTGTGTGTGTGTATATATATATCACATAAATGGCAGGGTCTTTGATCAGGATGACTATGCAATGTACCTTTTATTATTTCCCTGAATGTTACAAATATTACAAATTGTACAAAGGTCTGTTATGTAAAAGCCAAATGTTTGACAGTAATGTAATTAAATTCAGGAGTTCAGATTTTTGTTGGACAAGATTTAACAGACCTACATTAAATTAAAGATGATCTCAGTGGTGAATATGGCTGTGTGGATGATTTTGTATGTTATCCAAATTAGCTGATGTGAGTTCACATTTTCTTGAGCCAAAGAAACTGCAGCAAAAATTGTTTCAGGAGATACAGGAAAGCTAGTAAAGCTCTCAGGAACCTATTGTAGTCTGTAACAATCTGTCTGTAACATCTCCATCTCCAGATCTGAAATAAAACAGACTATTAAAAGAATCTGAAACCCTACAGGTTCTTTCCTCGTCCCTCTGCAGCATAACAAAAAGGTTTGCTGTAAGAATACAAGTTTCTGTGAAGCTATGAGTTCTTAATTAGTTATAGAGAAAAACTGTGAATGTAGTAAATGTTCAGTGCAAACTCAACATTGTTGTCATAAAAAAAAAAAAAGACGTGCATCAGGTGAGTTTAAAATGCATGTTTAAGGTGATTGTTTTATCGTTTACATCATTTGTTTGTGTGTCATTTTTACTTCAGGTGGCTTTTGCTTTTTGGACAAGAATTACTTCCTCTTAATTTAAAGATTAATTTAACTATAATAAAGTAAACAACGATTAGTTTAACATTAAAATTATTGGTAGAGATAAATATATTAGCTAAGATTATCCTGTAATGTATCCTGACAAACCTGTAATACCACAGATATCCCCTAGAGGTCAACACTGTACACAAATTATCACCAGTCTGAACAAAGTCATCATTCAGCTGTTTATTTGATTCCTAAACTCACATTTTTAATGGCAGGTAAATCAATTAAAATGAACTTAAGTTACAAGCAGCAGAAAAAAGGATGACAGAAATACAATCTATAAAGTAATCAGAACATTTATAATTACATACAATTTCATAATTAAAAAAACATTTTGAAAAATTACATTTAATGACAATGTTGACAATATAAGAGATTTTTCACCACAACCATGATGCTACCATTTCTGACCAATCACAATCCAGATTTCAAAATTATTATAAACTCTGACCCTCCACCAACAAATAAACTCCTCAAGTGTTTAATTTTAGTTCGTCTACGAGAACCTAAAACTCAGTTAAATATTAACAAAGAAAGCTAAATAAATAAATAAATAATAATTATTATAATAATAATAATGACAGTAATAAAAACAATAAAACCTATTTATAAATAATAATAATAATAATAACAATAAATAATAAATAATTAAATAAAGGATTATACAGTGTGATGCAGTATACAGTATAATCTTCCTGAAGGAGGTGTGAACTTAAAATCACCTGTTCAGAAAAACAGAGGACACAAAAAGACACCATATGTTTATGAAACTGACACTTTTTTTGAATCTCAAATTTTTTTCTCAATATTTATTTTTGTTTATAGATTTTTCCTTACTCACTTCCAGTAGCAGACGAAGTTCAGCTTCTCATTACAGTTCAGGTTCTGCAAGGTGTTTGTTGTGGTGTTGAGAGCTCCACAGCGGTAAGACTGAGCTGGACATGAAGGCATTGAGACCAGGCTCCCCAGCGGCTCCCCGTTCACCCAGAACCATTGTCCATTCATGAAGCGCAGACCGGTCCACACGCTCTCTGTCTCCGTCCCCACTGACTCTAGATTCAGCTGCCTCAGGCTCATCTCAGAAGTCACAGTGGCCAGACCAGTGTAATTTGTCCTGCAGACCTCCAGAGCCTCTTCCCAGGTCTTCTTCTCCTTCACAAGGATAAGGAACCGATAGCAAACAAAAGGATTATTGTTCCAACAAACTTGATTACTCCAGGTTCCAGTATAATATATGAAAGCACACAATTCATCATTTTGTTTAGAAAAATAAGGTGATCCGTAATTCCAGTTCCGAAAAATAGCAGGATTTCTATCAGACCATGTCCAGGTGCCTGAGTGTGACATGGACAGCCCGATCCAAGTGCAATATTTTTGCACTTTTGATTGAAAAACTTGTTCATTTTCCTCTGCAGACGTGATGGTGGCCAGATCTTTGTAGTGAGCTCTGCAATATGACACAGCATTATACCAATTATAGTAATTTGAAATGAAAACATATTCTCTTGTCAGACCCACAGCCAAACCACAACCAACCACCAGCAGGAAAATAAAGAAGAGTGATTTCATCTTTGCTCTGAAGCGTCTGAGCTCAGTCTGTCTCTGCACAATGTCTCTAAATAACGTCTCATCACGTCTACATCCATCTCAGGCACTCATTTCTTTTTAAATACATTTAAAACACATGCAAAACCTTGTGTCTGTCTTCTGTCTTGGAATCAAATCTGCCTTGCGGTTCTCTTTCTTCTGTAATGGTGGTAAACTTGCATATGTGTCAGTCAAAATACACTGTTTATTTATGTGTAACTTCGTTTGTACACTGATTTCCATCATACAATTTCAGAAGTCACTTTTGAAACAGGATTCTTAAAGCAGCCATGACTCCAGCATGTACTTCTACCTTTCCATGAAACCAGAGACAGAAATCCAGCCTAGGCCTGATCATTACAGGACGTCCTCCCTTAGTAACTGATACTGGTCCAGCTGATGGTCATACCATAAAGCAGTGATGAGCTCAGAATCCAGGAGATGGTGACCTGGAACCCAAACAATGAGTCCTGCCACATGGAATAAAATGTTTAGGAATGGTTTGAGGAACATATAAAGAGTTTAAGGTGTTGACACCAATGTCCCGAGATCTTCTCAGAGAGGATCTCAGTCCGATCTTGCATCTGTGGGATGTCAGATCCATGGATGCAGCACCTCACATCTTAAAGGACCTAAAGGACCTGCTGTTAATGTCTTGGTGCCAGATACCACAGCACACCTTTAGAGGTCTTGTGGAGTCCATGCCTTGGTGGGTCAGAGCTGATTTGATGACACATGGTGGGTCTACACAATGTTAGGCTGGAGGTTTTAATGTCATTCGTTTTTTTTGCAGCCTCTGAAAATCCATAGATGTTGTTATTCAGAATTCTTTATACATTTATACATTTTGGGTTTTTTTCCTGCAATATTCCTGAACTTCAGTCCAAGTGTAAATCTTTATACTTCTTGACAAAAGTCTTTTAGGTCCTACATCATCTTTGAAGTCATGTAGGTAAAAAAGCTTGCAAATGTAAAACAAACACAGCACTCTAAAAAACACACATGTAAAACAACCGCAAACAAATTTGAGGACACCTGCACACATCGTAACACCTAGAACCTGTCAGCATTTAACATTTAGCTTTAATACTTGGTACGTTCTTCACACAAAGAGTCCTTCTTTGGATAATTAAGGATTTCACACAAGTCCTAAAAGTAAATATTTTCAGGTCCTTCTACAACATATCTGTTGTATTAAAGTCAGGACATTGACTTGGTCACTTTAAAACATTATCTTTCTTCCTCTTGAATCATTTTCTGGTACACAGACTTGGTGCTTGTCATTGTTGTCTTGGTGTATCACCCTTTTTTTCTTGAGTCTCAGCTCATAGACAGATGTCTTAACATTTTTATTTAGAGATCCCTGGAAGAATTGATTCATCTCTCTTAGGGCACACGGAGTTTGGCCGTATTTGCTATTGAATTCCACTTCCTGGCTTCAGAGAATGGATGGGACCAACAAGCACCAAGAGTGACTTTAAAATGCATTTAAATGCATGTCTCCTGAGCTCTAGGACAAGTTAGCATTTAGAGACCCAGATCCAGATCTAGAGTCTCCCATTAATGTTGTCATCCATGTAGATGAACGGCTCAGGTAATGACTTCAAGAACGACGTGAGTCTGAGATCTACAAGTCTCAAGAGTCAACCTGCTGACATCATAATTACTCTTACTGAAGGAGATTGTTTTTTGCTCAATAGTTTACATTTTTTTGTACATGAATATATTTTCAATCAAAACTTTCTGCCCAGTTTAGGATAAAATTAACAGTTTATTTAGAATTTATAATGTTATTTGAGTCAATGAGCTCAATAGACAGATTTCGGTGACTCTGTTTAAGGCCAAATGATTTTGTTTCCTTTAATTAGCTTATTTTAATGTTAATTAACTTTAAACCTTCGTTTTAAAATGGCAGCTTGGCAAGAAGCAGGATTTACCTGAAATAAAAAAACAACACTCACAAAATCAATTTTTTTACGACTGCTTTAGCTGTGTAATCTTTCACCGCTGCGTCTATTTGTTTATCTCCATAGACACAATTTTGTGTTTATCTTGCATTTAAATATTTTTGTCTGCATGACTGACGTAGGTGTGAAGACATTTATGACTTCAGAACTGACCTTAAAGATTTAAGGACTGGTTTTATTATGAGACGTGATTGATTCTTTACTGGACTGGTGTTCAGAAATATTGCAGTGAAATCCTTGTGCACCTAAACACCTGAATTAATAACGATAATATTTCCAGAGAATTTTACAGGTTTTAGATGAATAAACTGAGGTAAACTTTAAGAAGAATTTTACTTCTTGTACAACAATTGGCTCTGGTTTTCTAATATGAATTGTCATAGATCATATTTGGTCATCTGTCAAAAGATCTATCTTTTAGGTCAGTTCTGAAGTCATGAATGTCTTCACACCTATTAGTAATGATGGAGAACAGAGTACTAAACACTTTGCAACCAATATGTTGGATAAGCGAAATGTTGAGTTAATAGTATATAATAATAAAAAGAATAACTCCAAAAAGAATTGGAAGAATGGAAGAATTTCCAAAAACTATATATATATATATATATATATATATATATATATATATATATATATATATATATATATATATATATATATCCACACAAACGGTCAAAGTGAGGTGGATTGGTGGTAAGGGTTTGGAGAAAATCAATTTCACCCCAGGTCACAGACATGTTAGGATCTGTAATTCATAATGCATAAATTAGCTAAGAGTTTAAAATAATTAGCGTGGAACAGAGATGGTGACACAGACATACCCATGATATCTTCTTAACATGAAATGAGAATGTTTCACAGATAAGAGACACAAATTTTTATGTTTTATATTAAAATGAAATTATAAACGGAAATGGAAAATTAAAAAGCGGAATGTAATTGTGTCTGGAAAACAAATCGACTTGCGGAATTTGGCTGAGGTCATCATCTTTGATAAGAAACATGGATATGGACATTGAGCTTTGAAAATAAAGGTTATTGTGTTGATGGGATGCTCGTAATTTGTACTCAGTGCTGACTATAATAAACCTCATCTCTGAGATCATCCAGTCTGAAGAATCAGCTTTAATTTATTTTAGTTAAGTGTGCTTGTTTTATTTAGCTAGTCTTTTCAATGTGATGATTAGAGTCAGAATAAATATATATTTATAGGATAACTTCTGTAGCAGGTCAGTTCTTGCAGCATTGCCAGAGATTGGAGCAAGTACTTCTGTCTCCCAGCATTTCTTTCATCAATGGTTTAAGTTATTTATAATTATATAGTATTATAATATTTTATACAATTACTGATTAATTACACAAATAGTAATTGTTGTTTTATCTTACTATTGCAGTGCTCTTTTATTCATGTCCACTAGGTGGTACTGTAGCGTATACATGTTCAACTGCTTTAAGAGTCATTTCACACAGTCTCAGTGTCTCAAGTTTGAAATATTATCCATAACATCCAGCAGTGTTCAGGTCCATCTTAAACAAATGTGAATTTGCATTTAAAAGAAATTTGATTATGAAAATCGATGCACTAAAATCACTTGGATTACGTTCACACTCATTGTGTTTTGCATGGGTACAATATTTGGTGACTTTGACACATGAACATGCAAGCAAACTACTACAGATAATATTAACCATATAACATTTATTCATTCACATGAAGCATTTTATTTAGAATACAAATTAATGCATTAAGATATTAATGCATTCCAGAGATAGAACACCACAAAACCTTAAAGAAATAAAAATCCTGAAGGAGCTGGAAATCTTTTTCTAGAAGTTCCTGCTGCTGTAATGAGTCTGTTCCAGCAGAGGGCGCCACAACACACTGATCAAGAAACACGTGATTTTATAAGACTTTTACCGCAGAAGTTTTCAGGATTCATAATTATTACAGTTAATAATAAGACTGACTCTTTAAACCTTTGATTCTCTTTAAAATGTTAGATCTAGAACTTTTAAAGGATCTTCAGCTTGTCGTCGTGCAGTCTGTGACTGTGTGCAGTGTTTAACCGAGCTGTTCCAGGCCATCCGTATTTGATCCGCTATTCTGTGTTTTGACCAGTAGAGGCCATTGTTCCCCCATGTTCTATTTTCTCTGTCTGTTTCTTTTTGTCTTTAAGCAATGTTATTTTTAAATAACTGTTTTTAATAATTATTCTTTGTGGTGTTTATAGATAGATAGATAGATAGATAGATAGATAGATAGATAGATAGATAGATAGATAGATAGAGTCTCATCATTTTCCCTTCAAATAAATATAAATAAATATGAACAATAATAATAATAATAATCAAATATTAATGTTATATATGGGTTTAAACAATCCTTTTGTAACAAACGTTTACTGAGAACACTATAAAAAAAGAAAAAGTTTTATTACAGAATCCTTAGGACATAATTTGCATTTACATTTACAGCGTTTGGGGTACGCCCTTGTCCCGAGTGACGTTATCTCTCTCACTGAATACATTAATGCTGGTTCACTACAGTATGTTACATACTTAAGATACCATGAGTTTAAAACATCGTTTAAAGTTACAATGAAAAAGTGTCAAAGGTTTTTTATTATTATTATTATTATTTTGCTGCTTTCATGACAAATGTATGCTGGCTGTCATGACATTGCATAGTCATTGGCATCCTTGAGAGTCATATCACGTCTTATACAAAAGTGAATTTGAATTTCAACAAAATTTGATTATGATTATTGGTGTGCAAACTAAGGCTTTGCATGGGTTCAATGTCAGACGATTTATACTCAATGAACAACCAACTTTTAGTGTTAAAGTTTAATAAATAAATAACAGTAAACTCCAAGGTTTCATGTTTTATTTGTCACCTTACAAGACACACGGTGTACCACGAGCTGGTCTTCTATACATGAACATAATACACATCAAATCTAATCATATTATACCACAGCTAATAGATTATCACTTATATTGTAACCGCTCATTCCTTTACATTATTATGTTATGGAGGTTTTCTGTAATGAGGCATTAATGTAATGGTTATGGAAGTAAATATTAATATGAAGTCTCCAGGCTCAGAGCTTTGTGGCACCAGTTTCACAAAATTTCCACAATGTTTGAATTTACACTAAACTGTAAGTCATGTTTTCTTTGGTGAAATACATTTAAATTAGTAATTGTTAAAATATAGCTGAATTATTAATAGTTTTTTTTGGCTATGTGGTTACTGGAAAAGAATAAACTTTGGCTTAGTAACAGTAACATCACTCAGTAATAATTCATATTGTGTAACTTATTCTTTACTTACAGCATAAAGTACTAAGTAGAGTTAGCATGATATTAGCATGTGACATAAGCTGTTATAATAATTACATTTAAATTCACATTTTATTTGTAACATACACAACCATACACAGTGGGACACGTGGGGACGCGCTTTATAAATTAGTGATAGTTCTAGCATGACACTTCTTCACCAGAGAAAACACCAATGGGATCGTATAATGGCATGTGATAGGCATGTGAGATGTTGTATACTGTAGGATGTTGTGTAGGATGTTATGTAGAGATGTTGTGTAGAGATAATGTGTAGAGATGTTGTGTAGGATGTTGTGTAGGATGTTGTGTAGAGATGTTGTGTAGGATGTTGTGTAGGCTGTTGTGTAGAGATAATGTGTAGAGATGTTGTGTAGAGATAATGTGTAGAGATGTTGTGTAGAGATGTTGTGTAGAGATAATGTGTAGAGATGTTGTGTAGAGATGTTGTGTAGAGATAATGTGTAGAGATGTTGTGTAGAGATGTTGAGTAGGATATTGTGTAGATATGTTATGTAGGATGTTGTGTAGAGATGTTGTGTAGAGATGTAAAGATGTTGTGTAGAGATGTTGTGTAGGATGTTGTGTATAGATGTTGTGTAGGATATTGTGTAGAGATGTTGTGTAGGATATTGTGTAGGATGTTGTGTGGAGATGTTGTGTAGAGATGTTGTGTAGAGATGTTGTGTGGAGATGTTGTGTAGAGATGTTGTGTAGGATGTTGTGTAGGTTGTTGTGTAGGATGTTGTGTAGAGATATTGTGTAGAGATGTTGTGTGGAGATATTGTGTAGAGATGTTGTGTGGAGATATTGTGTAGAGATGTTGTGTAGAGATGTTGTGTAGAGATGTTGTGTGGAGATGTTGTGTAGAGATGTTGTGTAGGATATTGTGTAGGATGTTGTGTGGAGATGTTGTGTAGAGATGTTGTGTAGGATGTTGTGTAGGTTGTTGTGTAGGATGTTGTGTAGAGATATTGTGTAGAGATGTTGTGTAGAGATGTTGTGTAGAGATATTGTGTAGAGATGTTGTGTAGAGATGTTGTGTAGAGATGTTATGTAGAGATGTGTTTGGATGCACATTGAGTTCTGACCTCCCAGAGATTCCAGTCACGGGTTATTCAAAAGAAAATTTGCTTATTATGAAAATCTGAGTGCAAATTAAGTTTAAGGTGTTCTAGTTCTCTCCGATTGATTCATTAGTATTCCTCGTGACTGTAGTGTATAGTCGTGTGTAGCAGAGGTGGGAAAGTACACACATCCTTTACTCCAGTAGAAGTACAGATACTCATAAGACTCCAGTAAAAGTAGAAGTAGTGACTGCACTCTTTTACTCAAGTTAAAGTAAAGAAGTTTGGGCTCTGACATGTACTTAAGTAAAAAGTCGCTGATACTACTGTTTAGTGTCATGTGGTAACTGGACCTCATGTTTTATATATGAATATATAATTTTGCAGTGTGCTGATGGATATTTGTGTTCATCAGCCACAAGAGTGTTATGAAAGGCAGGCACTGATGTAGTTGAGGTAGGGTGGAGTCAGCGTTCACATTCATCCCAAAGGTGTTCAGTAGGGATGAGATCAGAAAACAACCACATATAGCAGGAGAGGTCAGGTGACCCAATACTTTTGGAAATATAATGTATACCAAGTGTATCACCAAGGCCATATCCCAAACTGTAGGGAGATTCCAGCTCTGTGCTTCAAAACAACTCAAAATTATTGTGATGTTTTACAAATGACAAAATTAATGTTCATTAAATTAAGCACTTTTTTGGGTTGACCCCAGGGGCAGTTCTAGGGTTTCATCTTTAGGGGTTTTAGCCCTCAGTGAGAATTTAAAACAAGAAGAGTTCTATATTATATATTATATGACAACTCTGGTAATAAGAATAGTGACATTTCACTGCTTTTGGTTGCCGTCTTTGCGTCTTTCCGCCGATTAACGTTATAGATAAACGCCTCCAGCTCTGACTGCGCGTGCACGCTGCGCGTACCTGTGCTTCTCCGTCCTAATAAAGCAGACAGCTGAAGACGCACGTGTGAAACACTACAACACACGCGTGTAAAAGCAAAGTAAATAAAATCGCTCTTGGATCAAACTGATAAATAATTTTCTTTCCCATCGACGACACGTCCTGCATTTTAATGTCATTTTTATTGTTTATTTATGAAAGTAAAAATGATCCTTATAGTTTTAGGGTGGCTGAGATTACAGACAGGGGGCTGAAGCCACCCTAAAAAAGGGCTAGAACCCCCCCTGGGTGACACAATTCACAACGCATTCGCCAGGAATCCTTTTTGACGCCGATTATTACAAACATCTCCCTCATATATGGCCATGTGTGTTCAGGAATGTCCTCGTTGTTAGTTACTTTAACATCGGTGACTCTCTCTGAATGAACATTAGCCATTCCTTTTGTAGGCGCTGCTCATTGTTAGCTCCGCTATCCTTAGTCTATGTCTGATAGCCAGTAAATAATACAGTACACCAGTCACATGGGGAAAAAGCCGCACAATGATAGGATGATAGGCTGGAAACAGCGTCCAATGAGAAGGAATAATACTAAAAGTAACGAGTCCGTTTGGGAAATGTAAGAAGTAAAAAGTATAGATATTTGTGTACAAATGTAATGAGGAAAAGTCAAAAGTTGTCCGAAAAATAAATAGTGGAGTAAAGTACGGATACCAGGAACATGTACTTAAGTACAGTAACGAAGTATTTTTACTGCGTTACTTCCCACCTCTGATGTGTATTAATGTGTACAAAGCACTGACCTTCCCTGACAAAGCCTGAGGTCACTTTAGACTTTCCCTATTTTACTAAATCACTAGTATTCAGAATTCAGTGATGAAAAAATATGTTATATTATTAATTATATAAATATTAAATATTAAGCTTTAAATGCAACAAAAGCTATTTGATTAAATGAACATCAGGAAATCATCGTTGTTTTCTTCTCATCACTAAAGAGTTTTTTCACAGCTTTTCTTTCACAGTTCAAAACTTCATCGTAATTCTCCTGTTAAGATGTAAACAAGGTTGTACAGGGTGAGTTGGAGGAAAATGAAACCAAAACACGGTACAACTCAAGTCGGATCATGTTTCAGGGTTTATGCCATCTACAGAACAGGCTAGATCCTAGATGTCACTGTGTTGTGTAAATGAGCAGTGAAAATAAACATGACATTGGTGACAGGAGCATTTACACAGGAATTATGTGAATTTATCTCAACGCTGCACTACTGCAGCTCTCTCTGTCAGGTCGACATACGGAATACCTAATTTAGATCCTAATGAACTATCGAATTACAGATCTATCTCACACCTTCCGTTTATGTCCAAAATACTAGAAAAGGTTGTGTCTGTTCAACTGAGCTCCTTCTTACAGGAGAACAACATCCTCAAAGAGTTTCAGTCAGGTTTCAGGCCCCATCATAGCACAGAAACTGCACTTGTTAAAGTTACAAATGACTTGTTCTTAGCTTCGGACCGAGACTGTATGTCACTATTAGTTCTACTTGACCTTAGTGCTGCATTCGACACTATAGATCACAACATTCTTCTAGATCGCTTACAAAATTACACAGGTATTCATGGTCAGGCTTTAAGCTGGTTTAGATCCTACCTGTCTGACCGATACCATTTTGTAGAATTAAATGGTGAATCCTCCAGTTTACTACCAGTTAGTTATGGGGTCCCTCAAGGATCAGTTCTAGGACCTCTGCTTTTCTCGATATACATGCTTCCATTAGGGAACATTATTAGAAGACATTAGTTTCCACTGTTATGGTGACGATACACAGTTATATATCTCATCAAAACCAGATGAAATAGCCACAGTGTCCAAATTAACTCAATGCCTTAGAGAGATAAAAGACTGGATAAGCTGCAACTTTCTATTGTTAAACTCCGATAAGACAGAAATACTACTCATACGTCCAAAAACCAGTGCACAGAAACTCTCACAACTTAACTCCCATTTAGAGGGATGTACTGTTACTAGTAGCTCAACAGTGAAAGACCTGGTGTTTATTAGACAGTAACTTGTCTTTAAAATCATATCACCATATTACAAACACAGCCTTCTTCACCTTAGAAATATCACCAAGCTGAGAAACATCCTGTCTGTATCTGATGCTGAGAAGCTAGTTCATGCCTTCATGACCTCTAGACTGGACTATTGTAATGCATTACTAGGTGGTTGTCCTGCATCTTTAATAAATAGGTTACAGTTAGTCCAAAATGCAGCTGCCAGAGTTCTCACTAGGACAAGAAAGTATGACCTTTAACCCCAATGTTATCATCTCTACACTGGCTACCTGTTAAGTTTAGAACTGATTACAAACTGCTGCTACTTACGTACAAGGCTCTTAATGGTTTAGCTCCCATGTATCTAACTAGTCTTCTAACACGTTACAATCCTTCACGCTCTCTGAGATCACAAAACTCAGGACTTCTGCTAGTTCCCAGAATATCTAAGTCTACTAAAGGTGGTAGAGCGTTTTCTTATTTAGCTCCCAAACTCTGGAATAGTCTTCCTGATAGTGTTCGGGGCTCAGACACACTTTCCCAGTTTAAATGTAGATTAAAACATTTAATCTTTAGCCAGGTGTACACATATTACATCCCATAATATTGTGCAAATTTTCAGATTTGCACATTTTTATGAACAGCAGATATGTTAATCCCTCTACACTGCTCTTCTCTTTCACACCCATCCCGAGGCATCCAGACATCGTACCAGCTCCGATCATCTTCCGTGCGATGCAGATTTTGGACCTCCACTGAGATGAGGCTGACTCTGAGAATCCTGAGACATCTACAGATCTACCAGCTCCAGTTGGACTCTATGATACCAAGAGGAGATCTGAACTCCATGTGGTCTTTACACCGATTCAACATTTGTTTGACTGTATATTTGTAATCTCACCCCCAGTGTCACCCATATGAGGATGAGGTCCCCCTTGAGTCCGGTTCCTCTCAAGGTTTCTTCCTTACCAATTTAAGGGAGTTTTTCCTTGCCACTGCTGCCTGAGTCACCTCAGACTTGCTCATTGGGGATAAATACATACATACATACATACTATATTAATTCTCTATATTTCTCTTTATGTTTAACTTCTGTTCTATGTGTATGTTCTGTAAAGCTGCTTTGAGACGAAGCCCATTGTAAAAAGCGCTATACAAATAAACTTGAATTGAATTGAATGAACACAATTTATTCTCTGTAAATGATCAATAATGTGTGACTTGTCTTCAACCTGCCTAAGTTCTCCACACCACCACACTGCTGCACTCTTCCACTGGCTCCTGTAGCTGAACACATCAGATTCAAACACTGATGATTGTCTACAAAACCAAAACCAGACCATCTCCCTCTTACGTCAAAGCCCTCATCACTCCTCACACTGCACCTCACACCCTCAGATCTACAGCACTGCTCCACTGGTCCCACCATCTCACAGGGTAAGAGGGAAGTTTACTACAAGACTCTTTTCTGTTCTGAACCGAGGTGTTGGGATGAACTTCCCCTAAAGGTCCAGACAGCTGAGTCACTCTACATCTTCAAACGCTGAGTGAAGGCCTACTTATTCATGAAACACTTCAACTACTGTAGCACTTTATGCCCTGTTTGTTGCATGTGTGTATTTAAATTAATCGATTAATCGATCAATTAATTAATGAATCGATTACTTAGATTAATTAATTGAACTTTGAACAATATTTTAGCCTCACGGTATCTTAAGTGTGTAACCTGAGTTAATGTATTCAATAATAGAGACTTTTGGATGTTGCTCTGGAGAATATAAATATATACGTTTGGATGTCGCTCTGGATTCTGATAAATACTGTGAATGTAAATGAATTTAAGAATTTATACATTTTTCTTGTTAGAAAGATGAACAGACAGAAAGAATTAGAAGAATTTTAGAGCGGTCACTTCTAACTAAACTTTATTATCTGAAGAAAGTTAACTCGTCTAAGAATTGTCATCTACGTTACCATAGCGACACAAGACTGAGGGAACAAAATGAGCTGGTGTCCTTTATGTGACTGAGTAAGTGAAGTGTGACATCAGCTACACATTATTGTTGTTATGCATCACGAGCTACAGTCATAAACCTCAGCTGATTTTCTTACAGGGTTCTTACAACCCGGCTTTATTTTTTCTGACAAAAACTTTGCTTACTTTATTTTTGCATACATTTTGAATGAATTTAAAGTAACTCAGTGTGACTTTCTGAGTCGGGTGCGATGTTATGCAGACACATTGCACTGAGACCTTGTGTAGAGGAGCTAAGGAGCCACAGAGCAGATATGAAATCGCTTTTTATCATTTTTCTGCTGGCGGTCGGATGTGGTGTTGCTGTAGGTGTGATAAGAGAATATATTTACGTGAACACGGAAAAAAATTGGACTGATGCTAAGTTATACTGCCAAAATTACTACAGAGATCTGGCCAATGTCACCAGTATGGAGGAAAACAATCATCTTATGGCTTCTGGACCTGGTTCTGGCTGGATTGGGCTGCGCAGGGGTTATGTTCTATATTTTACAAATTGGTGTTCTACCTGCCCTAATTTAGACGCAAATTGTATTTATACCTCTGAATCTGGATTATGGAATAGTGATTACTGCAAATTTCTAAAGAATTTCTACTGTGATCGGTTTCTGTGCCTGGTGACAGAGAAGAAGACCTGGGAAGAGGCTCGGGATTTCTGCAGGACTAATTACACTGGTTTGTCCTCTGCAATCTCGGAGACGAGCGTGAGGCAGCTGAATCTAGTGACAGTGGGGACTGAGAACCTGTGGATCGGTCTGCACTTCATGAATGGACAATGGCTGTGGGTGAACGGGAAGCCGCTGGGGAGCCCGGTCTCGATGCCTTCATGTCCAGCTCAGTCTTACCGCTGTGGAGCTCTCAACACCGCAACAAACACTTTGCAGATCATGAACTGCAATGAGAGGCTGAGCTTCATCTGCTACTACTAGTGAGTAAAGAAAAACCGAAACAAGAAGAAATCACGATTGTAGATTAAATATGGGATCATAAAAAAGTGTCAGTTTCTAAAACATATGGTGTCTTTCTGTCTTCTCTGTTTTTCTGAACAGGTGATTTTACACAAGTTCACACCTCCTTCAGGAAGATTATACTGTATACTGCATCACACTGTATAATCCTTTATTTAATTAATTTTACTAATGTCTTTACTAATATTTAACTGGGTTTTAATTTTAGGGTTTTTTGGTACAGGTTAATTGTATAATTAATGTAGAAATCTGAATTGTGATTAGTTAAAATGTGTTTATAATTGTCATTAAAATGCTTTTCTTCTCTTATTAATGTTAACAAATACAAATAAACTTCATTTAGAATGAATTTGTCCTGATTGATGAAAATCTCTGCATTTATTTCAGATTTCAATTCGGTTTTATTTGTTAATTGCTTTTGATAATGGACATCATCACATAGTTGTTAGGGATTGTTGGAAGAATGCTGACAATAGTAGCTTTACAGTAATATATCAAAACTGGGCAAAGAATTTAAACTTAAATTTATCTCTAATGAGCAGATGAGAGAGGACATTTGTTAAAGAAAAACTACCTGAGACAACATGAGGAAGGAACCTTGAGAGGAACCAGACTCAACCAGACTCAAGGGAACTCATCCTTATCTGGGTGACACCAGAGAGTGTTGTAGGGACGTAGTATAATTGTTGTAAGCTTGTACATGGCTGGGGTTTGTGAAAGCCATGAGAAGATGGATACTTCAGAGATATAAGCTCTTCTGTCGCTGTGCCGCATCTAGCATTGGCATTCCTCAGTGGAAACATCCATCCTACTCAGTTGCATGGGTGCAGGGGAGTTGAGGACCAGCACGTCCTCCTCAGCTCAAGGGAATGAACAAAGAGGTCTTGGCTCCTGAAAAGGATGCCCAAGGATTTGGTAAGGGTGATATATTGTGACAGTCAAATGTCCTGATCTCTTCAGGCGAGTTCTGCCTGAAACATGGGGTCAAGGAAAATGGCCTTCAGCCCGACATTGATTCTGAGCATTTCTTCTATACAACATTAGAAGGATTCTGCTATTTTTGTCCACACAGGCTGCTCAGGTACTTGTTCAGTCTCTTGTCATCTCAAGACCGGATCACTGCAGCTCTCCCTGTCAGGTCGACATATGAACACAATTTGTTCATATCCAAAATGATCCAAAATTTAGCTGTGTGACTTGTCTTCAACCTGCCTAAGTTCTCCACACCACCACACTGCTGCGCTCTTCCACTGGCTCCTGTAGCTGAACACATCAGATTCAAACACCGATGATTGTCTACAAAACCAAAACCAGACCATCTCCCTCTTACGTCAAAGCCCTCATCACTCCTCACACTGCACCTCACACCCTCAGATCTACAGCACTGCTCCACTGGTCCCACCATCTCACAGGTTAAGAGGGAAGTTTACTACAAGACTCTTTTCTGTTCTGAACCGAGGTGTTGGGATGAACTTCCCCTAAAGGTCCAGACAGCTGAGTCACTCTACATCTTCAAACGCTGAGTGAAGGCCTACTTATTCATGAAACACTTCAACTACTGTAGCACTTTATCCCCTGTTTGTTGTATGTGTGTATTAAAAAAAAATAACTTTTAAATATAAAATAGGTCTGTAACCTAGTAAACCAGAGTTAATGTATTTAGAGACTTAAAAGCACTTTTGGATGTCGCTCTGGAGAAGAGATTCTGATACTGATACTGTAAGTGTGAATGTAAATTGCCCGATGCTCGAGCGATGCCTCCCTCTGGCGGTCAGAAGGGGAAGTGCAGGTGGCACTGTTACAATAATGAGAGTTGTTGAATCAATTCTGTTTTCTTTCTCCTTTTGGCTGCTCACTGTTCAGGGTCACCGCAGAGGATCATCTGGTCCGAGTTCTGGATCAGAGGATCATCTGGTCCGAGTTCTGGATCAGAGGATCATCTGGTTCGTAATTCATTTTGGCACAGTTTTTACTCCGTATGCAAACGATAACATACAATAATATAAAATTATAAGTGTACAAAATAACTGAAAACGATCTGATCACACAATATGGAAAGAACCCATTAAACATAACAGAAAGTCTGTGAAGGACAAGTGGAAGCTGCACTGATGCGAACCTGCCACTAGGTGGAGTTACAAAAATCTGTCATAATGACAGATAAAGTCAAGATTTTAGTTTTGATGTCAGGTGCACAGGTAAAGTGTGTAATACACAGTGGAAAAGTGACCTCAATAAACACATAAACACCTGAAGTCGGGTTTAATTCCAACACCAACCATTTCTGCACAAACAGCAGACCAGCATCATGTCTTAAATTTCCCATGTAACGTTTGTTGCTTTTAGTTAGTAAAATTTGATTTCTGATTGTTTCTTCTGCTTTAGAGCTAAGAATAAAATTTCACAAAGTCGAAAATAAAATACATCATAACAAATAAAAACGAGACAAAGGGAATTAGATTTCCCAATTAATTAAAGGATTGTTGAGGTTTTCATTTTAGTCACACAAAGAAAATGAAAATTAAATATAAATATATACAGAACTTCTGTCGCCTTTTACCTGTTTCTTAATACAAAGTTAAATTTTAGCATTTTAAATTCTAAATTCGGAAAGATTTCATTTTTGCTCCACCGAAAGACACCTAATACACTCCTGTACAAATCTAATCTAATCTAATCTACTGAGAGAAAAACTGAATTAGTATATTAGAGACTAATGAGTTCTGGCTTTTATTAGCAGCATCACCCACATCAGTCTCCACAGCTGAGACAAGAGTCATTCGCTCACTTCTGTTCCCCTCGACACATTATTCTGTCATTTAAATGATTCAACCAAACTCTATATGAATCTGAATCAGAATCATTTAACTCGGCAGGTATATTTCATGTGTTAGTAATTTATCTGGTGTTTGGTTACAGCAGGATACAATCAATATGCACAATGTTTGTGTGTGTGTGTGTGTGTGTGTGTGTGTGTGTGTGTGTGTGTGTGTGTGTGTGTGTGTGTGTGTGTGTGTGTGTGTGTGTGTGTGTGTGTGAGTGTGTGTGTGTGTGTGTGTGTGTGTGTGTGTGTGTGTGTGTATGTATGTATGTATGTGAGTGTGTGTGTGTGTGTGTGTGTGTGTGTGTGTGTGTGTGTGTGTGTGTGTGTGTGTGTGTGTGTGTGTGTGTGTGTGTGAGTCTGTGTGTGAGTGTGTTTATTAGTAAGGTAATAAATAAGAATAAATAAAGTAATAAACATCTAACGATTATTCCTAAAGGCACTGAGTACAAGATTATTTGCTATTTCTATGTCAACATTATAATAATTCCAGAATGCTGCCTAACCAGTCCAGTTAATAATAAAAACCTGTCAGATGAAAGAAGCTTGCGCTGTCATCTGTTTTCTTTGGTGATGAATGGAGGGATGACAGGACTGGGACAGATGACCAGATGAGTAGGTGATAGATTAGCTACCTGATGGAGAATCTATCCCTCCGATCTGCAGTAGTAGTCATTTAGCTGGTTTGGAAATACATGAGAAAAACACACTTATTTGGTTTTAGTCGTCTTCAGACCGACTGACAGCATGTCGTTAAACTGAAACCTCAAATCTGATCTGTTCAGAAGACACGAAGTTAAATCTGATTCTACTGATAAAAGCTTTTACACAGAAATCTTTTTTCCATTAATAGGCAAAGCAAATACATGCACTCAGAATAGGATGCCCTGTGTGTGTGTGTGTGTGTGTGTGTGTGTGTGTGTGTGTGTGTGTGTGTGTGTGTGTGTGTGTGTGTGTGTGTGTGTGTGTGTGTGTGTGTGTGTGTGTGTGTGTGTGTGTGTGTGTGTGTGTGTGTGTGTATGTGTTTGTTGTGTGTGTGTGTGTGTGTGTGTGTGTGTGTGTGTGTGTGTGTGTGTGTG
>NC_062530.1:805314-810314 GCF_022655615.1 Tachysurus fulvidraco | reverse complement strand
ACTGTTACACACACAGACACTGTTACACACACTGACACTGTTACACACACAGACACTGTTACACACACTGACACTGTTACACACACAGACAGACACTGTTACACACACTGACACTGTTACACACACTGACACTGTTACACACACAGACACTGTCACACACACAGACACTGTTACACACACTGACACTGTTACACACACAGACACTGTTACACACACAGACACTGTTACACACACTGACACTGTTACACACACAGACACTGTTACACACACAGACACTGTTACACACACACAGACACTGTTACACACACACTGACACTGTCACACACACAGACACTGTTACACACAGACACTGTTACACACACAGACACTGTTACACACACTGACACTGTTACACACACAGACACTGTTACACACACAGACACTGTTACACACACACAGACACTGTTACACACACAGACACTGTTACACACACTGACACTGTTACACACACAGACACTGTTACACACACTGACACTGTTACACACACAGACAGACACTGTTACACACACTGACACTGTTACACACACTGACACTGTTACACACACAGACACTGTCACACACACAGACACTGTTACACACACTGACACTGTTACACACACAGACACTGTTACACACACAGACACTGTTACACACACTGACACTGTTACACACACAGACACTGTTACACACACAGACACTGTTACACACACACACACACTGACACTGTTACACACACAGACACTGTTACACACACTGACACTGTTACACACACACACTGACACTGTTACACACACAGACACTGTTACACACACAGACACTGTTACACACACTGACACTGTTACACACACACACTGACACTGTTACACACACAGACACTGTTACACACACAGACACTGTTACACACACACACTGACACTGTTACACACACAGACACTGTTACACACACTGACACTGTTACACACAGAGACACTGTTACACACACAGACACTGTTACACACACTGACACTGTTACACACACAGACACTGTTACACACACAGACACTGTTACACACACACACACACTGACACTGTTACACACACAGACACTGTTACACACACAGACACTGTCACACACACACACTGACACTGTTACACACACAGACACTGTTACACACACAGACACTGTTACACACACTGACACTGTTACACACACACACTGACACTGTTACACACACTGACACTGTTACACACACAGACACTGTTACACACACACACTGACACTGTTACACACACACACTGACACTGTTACACACACACACTGACACTGTTACACACACACACTGACACTGTTACACACACACACTGACACTGTTACACACACTGACACTGTTACACACACAGACACTGTTACACACACACACTGACACTGTTACACACACACACTGACACTGTTACACACACACACTGACACTGTTACACACACTGACACTGTTACACACACAGACACTGTTACACACACACACTGACACTGTTACACACACACACTGACACTGTTACACACACACACTGACACTGTTACACACACAGACACTGTTACACACACACACTGACACTGTTACACACACACACTGACACTGTTACACACACAGACACTGTTACACACACACACTGACACTGTTACACACACAGACACTGTTACACACACACACTGACACTGTTACACACACAGACACTGAGGACCTGAAAGCTTTCTTCTTTCTTTATTCTTGTGTTAAAATAAACATATTAATAAACAATTAAACCATAATATTAAAGCTCTGAGATTAGAGCAGATCTTTATCAGGAGAGCAAACAGAAACTGAATAAGATTTATTACACTGATCATAAGGTTTAGTGATGCATTTAGTTTCAGATGCCAGCTGCAGTGATGAGAAAGAAACAGGATTAGACACCTGGGAGGATGCAGTGTACTGACCCTTTACTGTACGCCATATTGTGCTGCAAGCAGAGTAAATATAACCTTTATACTGTTACCTGCTGTTACCTGGCCGCCGCCTGTGACGTCACCCCTGGAGGGCGGGGCCTGAGTCCTACCTGTCGGCTGAGGGGAAGCTCGTGCTTGTGACAAAGAGGCTCCGCTTTATTCACACACAGATGTGCACCGGACTCGGGATGATGTTACAGAGGGGTCACGGACGGTCCGATATGCGCTGACAGGACGCCGGGACACGTGGACACGTGGACGTGACACGTCCAGAGACGGCGTGACAACAGACACGACCTGAAAGAGAGCAGGAGGAACAATGATGACATTTTTTCCGTTGAGGAAAATCAAGCGAAACGGAAAATACGTGTTGTTCGTGGCGGTGCTGGTTTTCGTGGGGTTCGCGGGGTACCTGGAATACGTGGCCACGAACACGTGGGATACCGTCGGTAAGTTCAAAAGTGACCTCTACGTTTCCTTCGGTTTCTTCTTTTACGCTCACGATTTGTCGTGAAAAGCGTCGTGTGGAAACGTGAGAAAGAAAACAGTCAAAGTAATAAAGCACAAACGTGTAAAGAAGCTATCTGTAATGAATACGCCAAAGATTCGGTTCCTTACCCATGAGTGATTCAGGAGAATCGACTCATCAACATTTCAGTTTTTGATTGAGTTCTGTTTAAAGTCTTATTATTGGAAAGGTCCAGAGAGTCTATAGAATCACCACGTAGACTGTAGTGTAAGCGTAAAGGCCACAAAACTGGTTTATCTAATTACGTGTGGTTCCATGGATGAGTGTTTATTCCACAGGTAATACCACACAGGTGACCTGCACTGACCACACCCTGTGTTGTTCTCATACATAATCACAATTAAACACTTCTCTTTTTTACTGAGAAGCTGAATGTCAATGCGTTTACTGTGACACGTCATAAAGAGCACATGAAGCTTTATTACTCGTGTTACAATGAAATAGTCCCTGATGGTCCGGTGTAGATGTAAGAGCCGTGCGACACAGTCACGGTGATGTGGAGGCTGATTCCTGACATGCGAGAACAAGAGAGAAGAGAAGCTCACATTCACACACAAGGTGTCTTCACCAGAGAGGAAAGAAGATACCATTTTCGACCAATTAATATAAAGTGAACGATGATGATGATGGTGATGGTGATCATTAAAAACTGAATCAGCTGTGAGGATGTCGGTCATGTGGACGTGAAACAACTGAGATGGAAAATAATTTGATAGAAAATGTACCGTTGTGTTTTTAGGAAGAACGTTACAGCGTTTCACACAATAGCTCTTATTATCACTGAACTACTCAAGCTGATGTGTGTGTTGTTGTAATCATCCAGCTCTGTGTTTGTTGGTTAATAGATGACAAATTATACTTTTATTACTGTTTTAGTCTCAGGAGATTTGACCGAACACATACACACACACACACACACACACACACACACACACACACACACACACACAGACCCAAACACACACACACAGCCTACCCACCAGTTTCTGTCCTCATTTTACAGATGAAAAAAATACTAAAAAAGTCACTTGTTCATGAGTTATTAACAGGACTAAAGTGGTAATAGAGAGGCAGTGGCAGCTCAAGAGGTTTTGAGATGTTGATCAGAGGATCGGGGTAGTTAACAAACAGAGCATTATTCTTAACTCTTGTTTTATTTGTACTGTAGCAGCTGTTTAGAGTAAAGCTATCTCATTTGCTATTCAAACTATTTGTGAGTGTGTGTGTGTGTGTGTGTGTGTGTGTGTGTGTGTGTGTGTGTGTGTGTGTGTGTGTGTTACAGTAAAATTGTGTGATTACAGCATGTAATGCAAAGTTGCTTGTTTTCCTATAACATGTCATAAAGTGTTAATAAACATGTCATAATGTCATAAGTATTATGTTTGTAGTTACATTGAATCTTTATCCTCTCAACTCGTCCCCTCAGCGGTCTCTCTTTATTCTCTCAGCTCTAACACTCGTCCCCTCAGCTGTCTCTCTTTACTCTCTCAGCTCTAAACACTCGTCCCCTCAGCGGTCTCTCTTTATTCTCTCAGCTCTAAACACTCGTCCCCTCAGCGGTCTCTCTTTATTCTCTCAGTTCCAGCTTCACCTCTGACTGACTGAGCTTACACTGGAGACTCCTTCACCATGTACACACACACATACACAAACCCATACAAACATAGACACACATAGACACACACACATACACACACATATACATATACATACATACAAACACACACACTGTAGACTCCTTCACCACATGTTATTTAAACTTCCTGGTGAATGAGCTTTTACTATAGAAACAGTAACATATTAGAACAAATGCATATTCTAAAATCTGCATGTTTTGTTGAACACTCCAATTTCAGATATTGTTACTGTAAATGGTGTGTGTGTGTGTGTGTGTGTGTGTGTGTGTGTGTGTGTGTGTGTGTGTGTGTGTGTGTGTGTGTGTGGTGCGCATGCTGCAGCATGTCTCTGCATGTTCTCTCAGTTCAGTCCACAACAAACACAGGTTCAAACACAACACAACTGCTTTGTGCTTCTGAGAGCAGTGTTTTTGTGTCTGTGTCCAGGAGTGTGTGTGTGTGTGTGTGTGTGTCTGTGTGCAGGAGTGTGTGTGTGTGTGTGTGTGTCTGTGTGTCTGTGTGTCTGTGTGTCTGTGCAGGAGTGTGTGTGTCTGTGTGCAGGAGTGTGTGTGACTGTGTGCTGGAGTGTGTGTGTGTGTGTGTGTGTCTGTGTGCAGGAGTGTGTGTGTCTGTGTGCAGGAGTGTGTGTGTGTGTGTCTGTGTGCAGGAGTGTGTGTGTGTGTGTCTGTGTGCAGGAGTGTGTGTGTGTGTCTGTGTGCAGGAGTGTGTGTGTCTGTGTGCAGGAGTGTGTGTGTGTCTGTGTGCAGGAGTGTGTGTGTCTGTGTGCAGGAGTGTGTGTGACTGTGTGCAGGAGTGTGTGTGTGTGTGTGTGTCTGTGTGCAGGAGTGTGTGTGTCTGTGTGCAGGAGTGTGTG
>NC_062530.1:797814-800314 GCF_022655615.1 Tachysurus fulvidraco | reverse complement strand
ATAGAGTTCGGGGCCACAGTTATAATATAATGGAGTTCGGGGCCACAGTTATAATATAATAGAGTTCGGGGCCACAGTTATAATATAATAGAGTTCGGGGCCACAGTTATAATATAATAGAGTTCGGGGCCACAGTTAACCTCAGGACAAGGAGTCGTATCTGTTCTGATACAAATAACTAATCCATATAACATTCACGATCCCTTTTCATTAAAAATAATAAATAAATACATTTAATAATATTCAAATTTAGTCAGATAATAAAAAGTGTAGTCCAGAGTAATGTGTTCATAAAAATATGAAATATAAAATCATTTAAGTTTGACGATTGTAGTTTTATTTATAGATCTCATTCATTTATTTATTTATTTATTGTTTGTTTGTTTGTTTGATAATATTTGTTGAACTAAGTACAATAAGAAGCCTTTAACTGTGTTTCAGTATAAAGGACAGGCGAATCTTCATGTCTTTGAGGACTGGTGTGGATCCTCCGTCGCAAGCCTCAGAAAGAACCCCCACTTTCCCCAGTACCCTCATGTAGGTGTACAAACTTACGCACAAACTACGGAACTCTTTCTGTTTGACTTTTACTCTCATACTCTCTCTCGTCTGTCCTTCAGTCTCGTAACACAGTGAAGAAACTCGCCGTGTCTCCGAGCTGGAAGAATTACGGCCTCAGGATCTTTGGCTACATCCACCCGTACACCAGCGGTACACACACACACACACACACACACACACACACACACACACACACACACACACACACACATTGTGCTCAGTTTTGAGGTTCCCTCTTTATTAAACTGTCACTCTGTCTGACTTTCAGGTGAGTTTCTTTTCGCAGTGGCGTCTGCCGTTAACTGTGAGTTCTGGCTGAGTGACGATGAGAACCCGGGGAACCTGCGGCTCCGTGCTTATGTTGGAAAGGTGAACGTTGGTGCAGATGTGCAGGTTCTTTACAGGATGTCGAGGTTTGTGTTTGATGTAGAAGTGTGTACTTGTCTTATAGACTGGTGAGGAGTGGACCGCTCCGGGGGAGTACAGCAAATACACCAGCCAAATGTCCAGACCTGTGCGGTAAGTGTGTGTGTGTGTATGTGTGTGTGTGTGTGTGTGTGTGTGTGTGTGTTTGTGTAGATGTGTGTGTGTGTGTTTGTGTAGATGTGTGTGTGTGTTTGTGTGTGTGTGTGTGTGTTTGTATTTATGTGTGTGTGTTTGTGTGTGTGTGTGTGTATGTGTGTATATGTATTTATGTGTGTGTGTGTTTGTGTATACAGTATGTGTGATTAAACCTTATAGCTGAGATTTGTGCTTTATTTTACATAATAATGATGGGAGATAAAGTGAGGAGGAGATTATCATGATATCTGGAACAGGCTCCGGGTCCAACTACAGGCGAGAGAGAGAGAGAGAGAGAGAGAGAGAGAGAGAGAGAGAGAGAGAGAGAGAGAAAGAAAGAGCAAGGGAAAGAGAGAGACAGAGACACACAACTGCATCTCCTTCCTCATCACTAATGACATACCTGTCTTATATAGATAGAGGAGGTTAACCTGTGTGTATGGGGCAGTTTATACACCACTGGGTAATGTGTGTCACTGAGAGAGAGAGAGAGAGAGAGAGAGAGAGAGAGAGAGAGAGAGAGAGAGAGAAGGAAGTGTAGTGCCATTATATTGCTGTTATTTTTAATCTTTACTGTTTCTTTCTCGCAGACTTCAGCAACACAAAAGGTTTTACTTCGAGCTGATTCACAAACACAATGATCAGGGCACCGATCACGTGGAAGTCGCTGTGAGTTACTTATCTTATTTACTGTGTGTTGTGTGTGTATGTTTATTTATCTGTTTATTGTTTGTTTATTATGTATTTGTGTGTTTATGTGTGTCATATGTCTTATAATAAAGATCTAATAACCATGAATCAGTGTGTGTTAGAGTGAGGTGTGAGTGTGTGTGTGTGTGTGGGACACGTTAAGAACATTACACACGTCCAGAAAACTAATCCCATCTGAATAGAAGTCTAGTGTAATGTAGTATATTGTGTGTAGTAAACACACACACACACACACACACACACACACTTTAAGATTATTTCACTCTTGGCTGAAATCATTAAACACATCATATCTTTTTTAAACAGTGGCGACTAAATGAGGCTGGAAGGAGGTTTGAAATTATCGACTCCAGATCACTGTCTCTTTATTCTGGTAAGCTTTGCAGAGACTTGTGTGTGATGCACATACCTGTGTGTGTGTGTGTGTGTGTGTGTGTGTGTGTGTGTGTGTGTGTGTGTGTGTGTGTGTGTGTGTGTGTGTGTGTGAGTGTGTGAGATGCATTGGAAATGTTGCAGTACTGGAATAGCTGGCTCTGTCAGCACTTCAAGTCTCTGCCATGCTGGCATCCAAATATAGCTCAAATGATATGTCTGCTTGTGTGTGTTTGTGTGTGTGTGTGTGTCTTTCTTCATGTTCCTCTGAAATCTTCTCTGTCTCATCTGTAGG
>NC_062530.1:790314-792814 GCF_022655615.1 Tachysurus fulvidraco | reverse complement strand
GTGTGTGTGTGCCCTGTGATGGGTTGGCACTCCGTCCAGGGTGTATCCTGCCTCGATGCCCGATGACGCCTGAGATAGGCACAGGCTCCCCGTGACCTGAGAAGTTCGGATAAGCGATAGAAGATGAATGAATGAATGAAAGAATGAATGAAAAAGTACATTTTAGTCGTCCTCTGTGAAACCCTTTCAGTGCTCTGTGTAATCATGCGGCAGAGACACAGATAAAAGTTTACAAATGTCTGAAAGTCATATAATAATAATATAATATGTCTGAGATAAGGTTTGAACCCTAAAACTCACAGGATCCAACTTCTGTTTAAAACGGTTTAACTCTAGAACCTTTAAACACTCTGAGGTTCTACAATAAAGACCCCCCCCTCCCCCTGTGCGCCCAGTGCACTAAAGGTTAAACTCCTCAAAGCTTCTAGATATTCTAGAAGACAATAAGCCAGAGTTTGTTGTTCTAGTGCGAACCCGTTAATACACACGAGGGGCTTTAATAAAAGGGTCGTTTAGAAAATTCAATTCTTGACCTACAGAAAAGTTTCAGTTTGGAGACTTTCTCATAGGAAGATACTTAGAGATCTGCACGATGCTCTACGTGTTGGTGCTCTAATAATAGTACGTGGTTTGGGATGCAGTCTGTGTATGTCATCGTGCTGCATGCTGATTGGTTGCCACTCGACCAATCACAGTGAGTTATTTAAATAAACGTCTCACATGATGGGGATGAAGTCAGAAAGGCTTTTTAATTCAGAACAATTTTGACATTATATTATATTGTATTATATTATATTGTATTATATTATATATTGTATTGTATCATATTATATTATATTATATTAAAATATATTATATTATATTACATTATATTATATTATACACAGTGACACTTAGAATCAAAAAACATAGAAACAAACAAGAAAAGGATTTCTTTAAAATAGGCCACACGTTTTGTTGGTTCCTGGTCATAAAGTTCCTGTTCCTGTTCCTGAGGTGTCACTCGTTCTCTTGCAGATGATTACAGGGCAGGATGGAAGGACAGAGCGATGAGGCGAGGTGATGAGGATGAGGAGATTCAGCATGAGGAGGAATTTGACTACGGTGATGACTACATTCAGCAACAACAAAGAAAACTGTTCTCTAACTCACTGACCACGAAGAGCTTGAGAAAGAGAAGGAGGCAAAACAAACAGGATATGAACAGAATAGAGAGAGTAAAGAACGAGAAACTGCCACCGGATAATTATTCAGTACCAGAGAAAGTGAAAAACAAGCAACTGCAAAACCACAACAGTTCGGTGGATGAACAGCAACTGCAAAAAGGAAACAAAATAGTGGGAGAAAACAAACTTGTTCTGCAAAGACAACAGAATATAACGGATGGAAAGCAGCAGAAACGCCAAAAAGGAAAGAAAACCAAAAAGGTGGTAAAGAACCAACATAGACCGCAGAGACAAAACAATATGGCGGAAGAAAAGAAAGCCGAGTCACAAAACCAAAACAAATTGGTGGAAGAAGGTAGAAATAAACTGCAAAAAGAAAACAAAACGGTGATTAAGGACCAACCTTTGGGATGGAAGGATGAAGTTCCTGGTCAGAAAGAAGATAAAGGATTTATTGGTCAGGTGAACCATAAGGATCGAGGACATAAAGCTCCAATCCAGGATCAGAGGCCAGGAGCGAGACCGCGTGTTGTTAACAGATCAAAAAATGACACAGAGATTTTTCTTCCCATGTCAAATCTCACAAACCCTCAGCCCCATGAAGGTGATCCCAGGATTCAGAAAGGTCCTCGTGGTATCGTTAACCACACCGACGTCCAGGAGAGGTACGGCGATGCTCTGTCCTCACACACGGGTCTCACTAAAGAGGAGGCAGACCTGTGGGCGCTGTATGGAGACTCAGGGATGAAGGCCAGGAGCAGGAGCAGGGCTGTGTATGACCCTGAGATCAGATGGAATCAGACCTTTGATGTCAGTCAGACAGACTTTCAGATGCTGAGGTCCGATTGGATCGACCTGAACTGCAACGTGAGCGGAAACCTGATGATCGGCCAATCGGAAGTGACGGCCGTGGTGCAGGCCTTTATGGAGAAGCTGGAGCTGAAGTATCCGAGGTACGAGAGAGAAATACGGTGTTAGTAGAAAATGTTTAATATCAAACGACTTCACCGACTGATGACTGATGGGTATTTTTTAAGATCAGATAAGTTTGCATGTCCTCCCCGTGCCTCGGGGGTTTCCTCCGGGTACTCCGGTTTCCTCCCCCGGTCCAAAGACATGCATGGTAGGTTGATTGGCATCTCTGGAAAATTGTCCGTAGTGTGTGTGTGTGTGTGTGTGTGTGTGTGTGTGTGTGTGTGTGTGTGTGTGTGTGTGTGTGTGAGTGAATGAGAGTGTGTGTGTGTGCCCTGTGATGGGTTGGCACTCCATCCAGGGTGTATCCTGCCTCGATGCCCGATGACGCCTGAGATAGGCACAGGCTCCCCGTGACCCGA